>NC_056733.1:360871509-360961509 GCF_019279795.1 Protopterus annectens | reverse complement strand
ATGTAGTGATATGGAGTTCGATGTATTCAAACATTAAATGGTATTAATGGAATGAGCTGGGCAGATGGAAATCAAATAAAAAAGAAGGAAAATAGGGAGATAATACAGGTGGGGGTAGGTTGTTCAAGATAAAAGGAGAAGTAACATAACACAGGGGTAAGATAACAGGACGTGTTAAGGCAGTAAGGCGGGAAAGAATTATAGGTTACAGAGTATTAGCAATGGATCAGGGCATGAAGCCATGATTTTAAATAATGGAGATAAACTTAAAGCACTAAAACTCAGGGCCTCTTCAGATAGGGTACAGAGTGGCACAAAAAGGTAAAGGCTTTGCAGAAACAGCTAAATGACTTGGAGAATATGTGGCTACAGGCAGAACTGAGATGAAGGGGGGGTTACATGGTGGATTTGGTGGGACTGGAATACAAAATTCCTAGCATGGCAGATTAAGACTTAGAGAAAGAAAGAATGGATATGGGCTATAAAATCAGAAAATGCAGACAGAGAAATTAATAATAAAGTAATAAGTGATAAGTGAGATTTTTGAAATATTCTGTTACAAACTATACAATGGTAAGGCACTAAAGGAAAAGTGGCTTTCCAAGTAAGAAGATCCTATTTTGAGGGAAGATGTTTTGGAGATTTTCACAGAGGAATAGCACAGGGAGAGGTGATAGCAGTGATTCAGGCAACGAAGTCCAGAAAGGTATGAGTCAGGTGGCTATATTGAGGATTTTTATAAAGCTGTGAGATGTAAGCTGAGGGGAGCTTCGACAGAGTCCATGAGTGGTGTGGAAGAAGAGGGGCTTGGCTAGTAACTGTGATGACATTGGCATGTGTAGTAGAACAAATGAAAAGGGGGGTCCAGAAGACTCTGACAATTATAGACCAAATTCTCTTCAATGCTGAAATGTTGTTCATGAAGAAGATAATAAGGAAGACGGTGGTACTGCTGAAAGCTGTGAATAGCACAAGTGAAGGATTTGTTAGAAGGAGGTTATCTACAAATAACAATACCATGACACTAGGCAAAGATGAAATGATATAAAACACCAACAATGCCAGTAAAACCCATTCCTTTATTCAAATATACAAAAAGGATGTGCTCTAGCTCCTTGGCTAACTGGCTTTCAATGAGTCAACAATCATCTATTAATCAAACTCTTGAATAGTCACAATAATTAAAACAATTAAAAAAAATCAACCAGTCCTATCATGTATTCTAACAATTTTCATTTATAACCCACGTTCAACCCAACAAGTGTCAGTGTTCCATACTTTAGGATAAAAACTGTTTCTTCTCACAATAATTTACTTTTTAAATCCAAATTACTTCGGACTCTAACTTTTTCCAAAATTGTCCCCGTCAAACAGTTAGAATTTCCTCCATGATATAAATTAAAATGTACTGCCAATGGGCTTTCAAACTTCTTATTCCTTGTCTCACAAATGCTCTTGCATTCTCAGTTTGAAAGCTGTTTTGCTCTCCTCCACATAAAAAAGGTTACATGGGAATCTCAATGCATATACAATACCCTCAGTGTTACAACAGTATGTGCCCCTAGGTGTATATGGAACATTATTGTAATTTAGGTCATCTACAGATCACTGATGGCTGTTATTTATTTATTTATTGCTTATACAGGGTGAATGGACAGGGAAAAGTGGACTAGTGCTCAAGGATGCACTAAAGGTTTAGGATTCAGTATGTTAAGTATTTGTTTTGAAAATGATATGGCAGGCGATTGGGGAGGAACGCTCTGTTTAAAGTTAAACATGCATTATATGTAGAACAATGGCTTAAACTAATGGTTGCATTTAGGGAGAAATACCAAGTAGGTATATTTTCTCTGTCAGTCATTATTCATATTAGTGGTGGTGGTGAGATTACCACTGAGGTTGGGGGCATTTCTTCAGTAGGGGAGTAATGAGGAATAAAGGCAGAAATATTTTGCAAGCACTACATCATGCTTTTAGATGATGTTGACTTTCTGTTTAAGGGCATATTGGTATTATTTAAATAGTTTGAGAAAGGATCACGGCTTAGTTTCCACTATCAGAAATTAGTTATATCAGATGGAATAGGTATGGTGGGGCAAGTAGTATTAATGTTTTCATTGGAGGAAATAAAGAAAGCAACAGGCAATGGGATAAATTATGAAAGCAGTTTGGGTGGCTGCTGATCATTTGACAGGGTGACTTAATTTGTATGATAAATAGAGTAAAACATTGTAATAATGTGGTCTAGTACCTGCTAAGTCATTTGCTCACTAGGGATATGGCAAGAAATTAGATAGTTCATAGAAAGCATACATTAGATTTGATTAGATGGGGAACTGTGGGGAAACAGCTAATGGAGGACTAAGGATGAGTAGAAGCTAGAATGATGGGGCTTACTGGATTTCATATGATATGAACCAGTAGGTAATGTGGTCAAAGGCTGCAAGGGGCTGAATCCTAAAGACTAAGATGGTATATATAGCTATCTCTCTCTCTAAATATATATATATATATATATATATATATATATATATATATATATATATATATATATATATATATATATATATATATATATATATATATGTGTGTGTGTGTGTGTATGTACACACACACACACACACACACACACACACACACACACACACACGCACACACACGCACATATATATATATATATATATATATATATATATATATCTATACATAACAGTACAACACAAGTGATGGATAACATTATTGATTAAACAGGTGGTGGAAAATAAGGATACAGAAAGGAGATGGTTATTGGGCAGTGAGGGAGTGGTGCAGGAATATGGGTATACATAAAGAAGACTGATGTGTATGACAGGTAATGTATGATGGTTGGAAAGAATCCTTAAATGAAAAGTTAAATGGTTGCATATATATATATATATATATATATATATATATATATATATATATATATATATATATATATATATATATATATATATATATATATATATACATAAATATTTCAGGCATGGGCATTAATGCCCTTCTAGCCTTCTAATATACAAAAATACTTGTTCCCATAATAAGTGCCCGGGCTGTTCTTAAAAATTCTCTAAACTGGTACTTGTTTTAATATAATTTGGTAGTCTGTTCCATGCATCAGCTACTGTCTCAGACACTTCTTAGTACACTTCTTATTCCTATAGAATCTTCTACATAGGTTGTCTGATGATTCTCTAGTACTTTTTGATAGCCCCTAACATTCCCAGATTTAATTGTTACTAAATGCCCTATATAGCTGAGTAAGATCTCCTCTTAAATATGTATAATAGACACTACACAAGTTGAGATACTTTAGTCATACCTCTCAACCATATCGAATTACTCGGTTTTTACCAAGTTTTGGGATCCAAATGAAGGGTGCCACGATTCCCGAGTGGCACCCCTTCATTTCCAATTTTTTTTCTTTTGGTTTTCTTAATTATTTCAAATATCTTGCTGTCAGAGCTGACATCATTACGTGTGCGATGATGTCAGCTCCGTCAGGGCTGTCAGCTAGTCAGAATTGAGCTCCTTCAGCTCATGTCATCATTTTTGGCTACAAATGCAAATGGGAAACAGCAAAACTTGTTTGGATTACTTATTGGTCATTGTGGATTTGTTTACCAAGAGCAGGCTGATCGTTGTGGATTTATTTACTGCCGGGATGGGAAATGTTAGCAGCACTCATTGAATCAAGTGAAGTGGATTATCATTGTTGGGGACTCAAGTAGGTGTCTGTGTGAAAATGCTCCCATGTGTGTGTGTGTGTGTGTGTGTGTGTGAAAATACCTCCATGTAATACGCCTGGTGGCTAGAGGTATTCAGGCTCAAACCCTGTACCTTTGGTACAGGGTGAAAAGAGCCTAAAGTCCCTAGCCACCACCATTTCTGAGCTTTGTCTATATTTTATTGTGCTAAGAGTTGAGAGCTAAGCCTATGGTGAGAAGTGAACAGAATTTGTATTCCTCCCATTATTGGCTTTGTTGTTTGTCCAGGTTTTTTGTGCTAAGAGTTTAGAGCTATGGTGAGTGAGAACTGAATTTGTACTCCCCCATTATTGGCTTTGTCCAGGTTTTTTGTGCTAACACGGTGAGAGCTCTGGTGAGAAGTGAGAACTGAATTCACTACATGATAGCCATTTTTTAGGGGAGTGCTAATTTGGCATAGTGGTATGTTGCTCTGACTGTAGTGTATAGGGTCCTGGGATCAAGACTTGCCAGTGACATGCATGGTGCTAACACATTTTATTCTAGCAACTTTCCAAAAATTATACAAGCAATGTTTAAAATGTGTCCTGGTTTTTGACCTTTTGCCCCTCCCCCCCAAAAAATTGAAAATAAGTGCGAGAAGCTGTGCAAGATGCCTATGCCTTACACTACTGTCCTTCTAGTTATAGTGTGGGTGTGGATGTAGACTTTTATGATGGAAATGTTCTGAATTGGGCAGTTTTGTCATTATTGGTTTATGCATTTTGTTTCATTTCCAACAGTACAGCCTACTGGAAAAATGTTCAAACGATAAATTTAAAATGTGCTCTGTCTAACAAGTGTGCTGTATTATATAACTTAAAGTCAGGAAGGTGTATCAAAGAAAAGAACTCATGTATGCTTCTTGTTTTGTGTGCAAGGGGCCAATGATTTGAAAACAGCCCAAACATAATCTTTACCCACCACTGGCCAGATGCATTTCCTTTGGATGTGGTGTATGGGTTTCAATGCTATTTCAATGAATGTGAGTTTCAAAGGCAGAGAAGTTTAATGCCAAGTCTATTTTCATTGTGAGACAGGATTGCTTTGTTTAGCAGATGTCTGTTAGTGTTTTGTGCATTGTTGTGCTGCAAAATGTAAAAATAAAATCCAAATAATCATTGTAGAAGTAAAGCAGTATGCACACATTAGTGTTTATGGTAAATGGGGAGAAATCGCCAGGTAATGGGGCATTGGAATGGCTGCAGGGACTCTGGTGTGGTGCCATATTTTGGTTGTCTGTTCTTCAGTTTGCGTTTGAAAGTTGGTATCTCACAATTCCATTGGAGTGGGTGGGGCTGCATAATTATGTATGCAAATTAGATGTTAATCAACATACAGATTTGTATCTATTTTTCATGGGCATTGTCCAGATTTTTGATGTTTCCAGGTTGAGAAGTATGACTTCAGTCCTTCATAATAACTTAAATTTTCACATCCATGGATGCCCTTGGTACATTTCTGCTGTAGTCCTTCCAGTTTCCTCATGCTTGTTTTCTTATAAGGTTTCCATATTGTTATTCCGTACTCAACTCTGGGTATAACATATCTAATAAACCATGACTTCATTATTTCTGATTTCCTAGCCTTTATAAATCTTTCTATACAGCCTATAGTTTTATAATATCATTAACCAATTGGTTGATATGATTAGAAAAACTCAAAGCTGGATCTACCACATACCCGGGTCCTTAAATGAATGTACAGTCTCAGTCACTGTGTGCTGTATTAAATATTCACCTTTCAATTTACTTCTCCCCAATCTCATATGCTTAGTTTTTGATGTATTTATCAGCATATTTCTCCTGTGACCAAATGGTCAATTTAGTCAAGTTCTTTTGTAGACATGCATTATCTGTAACACATATAGTTTACCCATTTTCAGGTCATCTGGATATAGACTGTAGAACACCTCAGATGAAAATGTTATGTCCAAACGATACAATATAAACACATAAGGGCTTAGGATGGAGCCCTGTGGGACACTCTGACTGTAACCAAGAATTTCTCCTGTCCAATTGCTGTATGATACTTGCCATTTCCTATTTGTAAGCCTTGCAGCTATGCATCTAATGAAGAGTACATCGATATCTAGTTGTTCTAATTTATTGATCACTGTTTTGTGCATAATCCTGTCAAATGCTGAAGTTAAATCTATATAAATTATATTACAACACAATTATTCATCCATAGCTGTTATTATAGTGTTATAGAACATTATGTTATAGGTGGGAATAGATCTATTTTCAACATATACATGCTGATATATGGATTCAAGTCCCAACCTATCCAATCCTGACAATAACTTACCAATATTGCCTTCTCAATTATTTTTTCCACAACATGAAAGCAGACTTAAGGGTCTGTATGACTCTGGGTTTGTCCTACTTCCTTTTCCCTTAAAGACAGGTTTAAAAAACACGTCACCAATCTTGAGGAATCTCTCCATATTTATATGACCTAGTAAATAATGGATATAATGGTACTGTAAGTTCTTGCTGACGTGTTCTGAGGTTATTACTAATTCCATCTCCTCCCTTTGTTCATATCCAGCTTGTGCAGTTCTTTTTCAATCTAATCTAATCTAATTTTTGTATCTGAGATTATCTGGATGTCACTAGGACAATGTATTATCTCCTTTGTGCAGCCAAACTGTTTTGCATAATATTTTGTAAATATATCTATAATCTGTTGTGTCTGAGAATAAATTTTAGAATCTACACACAATTTATCAATTTGTATGTCTTTACTCCTTCCACATCTTATGTATCTATGAAAAGGTTTCATATTATGCTCAATATCTTTATCTGCATTTTCTTAAAAATGTTCTTGATCTTGTCTCACACTGTGCTTAATTCATTTGTCCAGCTTGCTTATTTCAGTTTTCAAAGTTGTAGTTCAACCTGTTTTCCATTTCTTATATTTTTGATCTCTCACCTTAATCAGACATCTTGTTCTTATGGAAATATATCCCCCTAACGTTGTATGTCTAGATCATAATGTTAAACATTTTTTTTTTATTTTTTGCACTCAAGCAACTTCTCTTTCAAAACTTTCCCATTCCACCTGCAGCTTTTCCACTGAACACGTCACTCCAGTTAGTTTTACATAGTGACTGTTTTGCTTCCATATAATCTGTAATTAATCTTCTGTGCATTGATTTAGATTTCAGTTTGGCAGAATTATCTAGCAACAAATTAACATTTATAACACCATGATCACTGCACATCAATGGTGGAAAACTGAATTTGAAGTAACAGTAATTTCTTTAGGAGAATAAACAATGTTTAGTATGTTCCATTTCTTGATAGTTTTGTTTTTACAATCTGAAGCAGTTGTTCCTGAACATATGTTGTGAATAATTTCCTTGCTAATATAGTTGAATCAACATTATTCCAGTCTGTTTCTGGTAAATTTAAGTACCCAGCTAATATTATTCTTCCCTCCTGTGTTTCTTGAAAGAAATGTATGAATTCCTCTAGGTAATCAGCGCTTGACTTTGGTTGTCTATATACTCCAGCAGTTGTTATATGTTCTAGAGTGGTCTTTATTGTCACAGTTACACAATCTATAGTATTGGTGTTATCATTGAAAAAGTAATAATCACAGGTCTCATAACTATCTTTAATCCCTATTATAACACCTCCACCCAACATTTTGTTAGAATGTCTGCTACAGTAAAAACATTTATACCCTAATGGAAGTGGTTTCCAGTCATTATTCTTTAACCATGTTTCACAAACAATAACAACATCAGTCTCTTGGAAACCTAGCAAATTGTCCAATAAAAACACTTTATTATTAATGCTTCTAGCATTAACAACCATCAGAGATGCATCAAATGTTACTATCTGTGAATTGTTAAATTTACGACCTGGCAAAAATCCTGCCTAGTGTTTGTCAAATATTGTAAATTATCTGATGCAAAAATAATCTTCCCTGATCTTGACAATTGCATGCCATCTTGTCTAAACACATATGTCCTCAAAACTAGGCTTGGATGCTCTACACATTTCCATTTTTTAAAATGAGACATTTTTTTCATGTAGGTATTCAGCCAAAATATCTTTTCAATCATGGTGACCTGACTATCCTTTCTATATGTGATTTGTAAAAAATATGTTGTAACACCAGTACAAACTTTGCTATCTAAGAGGGCTGTAAGTTCCCTACTAACAGTCCTTGCAAATGAGAGCAATTGTACTGACATGAATAAAAACAGATCTCTGCTCCCTTACATTAAAACATTCCAAGGCTTTTCTCACATCTTCTGTTTTTGCTCCTGGCAAGCATAACACTATTTGTTGTTTATTATCTTCTCTGCAAATGTATCATTTATTCTAATAAACATCTTTTCTGACCAGCTCTGAAGAATCTTCAGCTTATAATACAGTAATATCTGCTCTGTCAGTTGTTAGAAAGGAATGATCTTCATCACCATTAATCATAATAACACCACTGTTTTCAATGCGTATTAAATTTGCAAGCCTAGTCTAGCCAAATGGTACCCTGGCTTTTGCCACCCAAGAAAATAATTTTCCTATGCACCTGTCAAGCAGAGCCACAGAAGTGATCCCAGGGGTGAATTTCCTATCTTCCATCCAATCATCAAGATTTTTCTTGAAGAGTGCTAATGAGGAGCTATTTATATAGATAGGTAGTTTGTTCCAGATTATGGGAAGTCTCTGGGATAGGAATCTATCCCTCTGGCATGTTCTGTTTATTGTGGTGACAAGGTTTAGGTCCCTAGACCGTGTAGCTCAGAGAGATTGGGATTTCTTTATGTAGAACATGTCCAACAGCTCTGGGTTTGACATAGCTTTGTATGTTAGGCAGAGAGTAGGTGATATGCAACAGAGTAAAGTTGGAGTTTTTTGAGATGGTCTGCGTAGGGCATCTGTTTGAGGCCAGTAATCCTATTTGTGAGGTATTTCTGTGGCTTTTCCAGTTGTAGATGTCTTGTGAGGTACATACCAAAAGGGGCATTGTACTTTATAATGGGTCTAATGACTGATGAGTTGAGGGGAACAATGAGCCCTTTTTATTCCTGGATGATAAACTTTTGTGATGAGGTATTGTACGTAGAAGGATTTCCTGACTACTGTGGCGATGTGATTATCAAAGGAGAGACTACTGTCACCTGTGTCCCAAGCTCTCTTATCACACTTTCGGTGTTAAGTAGACTACTGCCTATATGGTAGTTCATGGGTACAAACTTTTTAACCAAAAGGGATGACAATGCACTTTTTGGCACTGAGCTTAAGGCCATGGCTTTGACACCAGGCATCTGTCTTTTTGAGGCCCTTTTGTAGGATGGCCACATTGTTAGTAGTTTTGATTATGGCTCCTAGTTTTCAATCATCTGTGAACTTTGTTAGCCAAAGACCTTCTGTGTTAGCCTGTACTTCAGAGAAGTAGATACCAAACAGGAAAAGACCTAGTACTGAACTCTGTGGTCCTCCACCTGTCACTGGTCTGAAGTTGGATTTAGAGTTTGCTACTTTCACAGTGTGGGTTCTGTCAGTGAGCCAGTTGGCAACCCATCTTATGACATAGGGATTTATACCTGGTTTAGTGAGTTTATCTATAATTCCAGAGTGGGGTATGGTGTCAAAAGCCTTGGCGAGATCTAGATAGGCTGTGTGAACCAGCTTACCCTCATCTATGTCTTTGGTGATCGTTTCAAAGAAGTCTATCAGGTTTAGGAGACATGATCTGCCTTTTACAAACCCGAACTGGGTAGGGTCCAGAGTTTGGAGATTACCAATGTCATTGTTTATAAATTCCATGATGATACATTCCATAACCTTGCAGACCAAGCTCGTTAGGCTAGTGGGGCGGTAGTTCTTGGGGTCTGTGGTGGCTCCCCCTTTGTGGAGTAGGATAACAGTTGCCATGTGCCATTCAGTGGACACAAAGCCTGAGGTGAGGCTATGAATGAACATGGTACTTAGGTGGGGTGCCGGTTCATTCTGTAGTTCATGTAGAACGCAGTCTGGGATGTTGTCAGGTCCCATGGATGCTGTGTTCTTGGCTTTGGAGAGTGTGTTTTTTACCTATGCAGCCGTGATTACAGGAACTTTGCATTCTTCTGGTATAGAGATGGGTCCTTTAGGGGATGAGAAATGGGTAAAGTTAGCACTGAACCTATCTGCCATGATGTTTGCAATATCAGTTGGTTCTGTATATTTAGTGCCATTGTGCTGTAACTCAGAGCAGATCTGTGTTTTGCCATTGAGATTCTTGTCATAGCTATAGAATGCTTTGTGGTTGTCTTTAGAATCATTGGCAATTTTGTTTTTGTAACTAGCTTTGTAGGATTTTATGAGGAATCTCAGCTTCTTACTGAGGCTGACCACAGAGTTCCTCCAATCATGGGATTTTACTGTTTTTTGCAACAGTTTCTTTCTTCTGTTGTAGAGTTTGTTTATAGCAGGGGACCACCAGATTGGCTTCCTTTTTTTGGAGGATAGCAACTTGGTTCAGTTAGGGATTGCACAATCCATGCACTCGTGTAAGTGCTTATAAAGTGCAATTGTATAGGATTCAGAAGTCGTGCCTCTATTGTCCGTCAACATGGGTGTCATGAAGTTTGCCACTTCTGTCTTAAGAAGTGTTAAGTTGGCTTTGGAGAAATTTTTTACAATGGTTTTCCTAATGGGGGGTGGGGTGGGATGTGGATGTCAGGGGTGATTTGCTTGTGGTCAGATCTGACCAACGAGTAATTGACCTCTGGTGTGGAACACCGGTTGCCCATGTTGGTAATGACCAGGTCTAGAATATTGTTGCCCCTGGTGGGGGTGTGGATAAGTTGATCCAAGGCATTGGAATTTCTGAATTCCAGAAAACATTGAGCATAAGATTTGGTACATGAGTAGTTTTCCCAGTTAATGATGGGGTAGTTGAACTCGCCCATTATTAGGGTGTTAGGTTGTACCCTAATATTTTCCAGTGTATCAAGAAATGAGGATTGGGAATCCTGGGGCATGGTGGGGGATCTGTAGCAAGCTACAATTTGGATTGCAGTCCTGCCCAGAGTTAGTTGCACTTGGATAATCTCAGATGCATTATGCTGAGCAACTAGCCTGGAGGTGTGGATATCCTTAATGAATATGGACACGCCGCCACCTTTAGTACTTCGGTCCAGGTTAGCTGGCCAAAAGGTGTGGTATGAATTATAGCCTGGTAATGCAGGGGTGCTCTCTGGAGCCTTGAACCAGGTCTCTGTCACTGCACAGATGTTGCTGTTCTCCATTTTAAGGAGTGCCTCGAGTGACTGCATTTTGAGGTTTAGACTTCTAGCATTAAGTAGTATTCCCCTCAGATTTTGCTTGCTTGTTCTTGTTACAGTGGTGAATTTGTCATTTGAATCTTGCCTAAAAAGGCACTATATGGGTGGCATGAGCCTTAGCCAGTATCCAGAATCCTAAGGGCGAAAGGTGCAGGCCATCTCTGGCAAAGCATTGTGGTTTGTTGATCATGTCATCCCAGGCTGACAGATACTGGATTCTCTTAGAATGACACCAGAGGCTTAGCCAATTGTTGAAGTCAATCATTTTGTCCTTGTACTGTGGTATCATTCTTGGTGATGGCAGGATGCTACTCAGGGCTAGGGTCATACCTGCCTGGACTACAAGATCGGACAGTTCCTTCATGTCTCTTTTCATGTAGTCCAGGGAGGTACGTCTCAGGTCATTCACACCAACATGGACAATGATAGAGTGATATTTGTACTTGTTGTGGAGTGATCTGAGTGCATGTGTTATGTGGTGGATCCTGGCACCTGACAGGCAGCTGTCAGTAACGTTCTCCTTGTTTAGCCTGGTGAGTGGAACATCAGTGTGCCTGACTATGTAGTCACCTATGACTAGAGTGTTGGGTACGTTTTTATGCCTTATGGTCTGTGGTTGAGTGACACACTGAGTTTGTGGGCTATGTGTCATTTAGGTTGTGTTGGGGGTGGAGGTTGCCTGCGTTTCTGCTTTGGAGGATCCTGTTGCTTGGGTAGATTTTTTTTGAGAGCCTCCATGAATGTAGGGGTGTGTTTTGTATTTCTATGTGTGTGTTTTGGTGGTGTAGGTTTTGAGGGACTATGTGATGAGTGTGGTGTGGTGCAAGTGTTTACCTTCTCCTCTTGACTGTCTAGTCCAGTCTTGGGTGAAGAGAGCTTTGCTTCCAGTTTTGCTATATAAGTGCATCTCTCACAGGTTGTAGAGTTGGGTGGTAGGAGGAGAGGGTTGTCTGTGTACATGAGGTAATTACTGCATTGCCCCAAGATGCCCAGATTCATCAGGTACACAGGAGAAAACACCGGGAGCTGACCCTTAGACATGCCTGGATAGGTGCTTATTTATTAAGTGCTAAAAACTGTTTTCCTCTAGACAAGTGAGGAAAGTTGAGTGCTGTAGTAATTTGTAGCTTATTTAGTGCTTACAATGAGTTCTGAACAAGTGCTGAGCTCAAAGAAACAGATTTGAGTGCTGAAATTAGAAAACTGGCTAGTTCTAAGAAACAAATTTAAGCTAGAAGGCTTCCCTCCAACACAGAAAGGCTTGGGGGCTCAGAAGCTTATAAACAGTCCTTGATACAGCAAGTCTGTATCTGGACTAGATGACTTACGGGAAAGGCAGGAAACAAGCTTAGAAAATTGTTTTTGTAAAGTTGAAAGGGGAAAGGAGGAGCAGAAGCTAACTGGGTTGGCCTTTTCAGACGTTCTCCCTGGATTAGGTAGAATAAGGTAATGGCACTAGACTGGGAGGAGTGTTCCAGATCAAATTTGCAGTAGGGGCGGGCAAATGCAAAGCCACCAAGTATAAAAACAAGATACCAATAGGGAGGGAGGGTGAGGAAATAAAAATCAGAATAAACAAACCCAACCAGATGCTTAACAACTGTAGAAAATTCTAGTTAGTATCTCACACACAGTGAGTAAAGTAAAAGTGCTATAAATAAGTCAGAAATAAGCAAAAAGCAGGATACTTAATGTTATATATCACAGATTAGTTAGCTCAGAGCCCTTCCTCCGACTTCCTCCGATTAGCTCAGTGTGAAATGGCAGAAACACTCACAAGTTAACTTCTGAAGTAACAAAGTTGAAACCTGAAACAACTTTAAAAAAGCTTGAAAGAACCAATAAGGTGCTTACTCCAAGGCATAGTCCAGGCCACCCCAGTCAGGCAATGACCACAAACAATTCACTCTCACTGAAATGCTATACTGGCTTTGGCTAAGCTATGATGGCCTGGGGCATGTGCTCAGACACCCTCTACTAACAAACAACTAGGCCCAAAACACAAGCCTGAATATGGACAATGCTACACTACCAACACTACTTAGGTAGAAAAAACTACAGAAATGTTTAAACAGATAAAGGATCAAGGAGACTCTAGAGAATGCTTTTAAATACAAGCAAGTTATATGATACACTCCTAGCAGGAAATCAGAACAAACAAGCCCATCCAGATGCTTAACACTTGTAGAAAATTCTAGTTAATACCTCACACACAGTGAGTAAAATAAAAGTGCTATAAATAACTCCGAAATAAGCAAAAAACAGGATACTTAATGTTATATATCACAGATTAGTTAGCTCAGAGCCCTTCCTCCGACTTCCTCCGATTAGCTCAGTGTGAAATGGCAAAAACACTCATAAGTTAAGGAACACAAATTGCCAGTGTTATCGGGTCTTACCTTTAAATATGCATAGCAATTATTATACTGTACAAGATATTTTTGCTTTAGCAAACCATTAATGGCATAGTAATTTAAGGAGTCCATATTTAATTTTAAATGAATAAAAAATTATAAAAGAAATGAATTATCAAAGTCAGTAACCACAGAATTCAAAGAAAACTTAATTCAACTTCTATGAGAAAAATCACCCAAGCAATATGCAACTAAATACTAAAATAAGTACAGTGAAGTTATTGTTCTGGGTGTACAAGTTCTGGAAGTCAGACAAAACCTGTAATTCCTTTACTTCAAGCGCAAATCCTCGCCGTAGCTTCTGCTCACTGTCACTCACAGTTGCACTTCTTTTTACAATAAAGGTCAATTAATCACAAACCAAGATAAAATTGTTTAGATAAGTTTTAGACTGTCCTCTCTGCAGTCTATGTTAATTTATAGCTGACTAGGCCCCCTTGGGATGGCTAGAACCTGCCTGTTTAAAACCTATCCCTTTCAAACAACCAACAGTGAAAATTAAAGGTAAAGCAACAAAATATTAATCAAAGTAAATCTTCTTGTCTACAAGTTATCCCTTCCTTCCTACAAACATTGAAAAACAGTGGTAAGAAATAAAATATAAATTCAAATAAAACTTCTCTTACCACTCAACTCCATAGTAAATCACAAGCCGATTGTTTAGATGAACTCTGGATGTTGGAAAACTAGTGGAAGAGTGTAAAAGTATTTTCCGCCTATGAGGATTTTAAGCCGGGATATGGATTGTTGGGGGACTGATTCTTATATAATGCAGTTGTTATTGCTGTTAGATGAGCATGTATGGAAGGGAAGGGCAGAGGTTATGAAAGACATGATGGCAGAACAAGGCAGTGATTTGGTTACGGTTGCAAAGGAGAAGAATTGAAGCAAGATGATAAGGAATAAAGTAGTGCAGTGGAGACATTGATGGTGTAAGTAAATAGGAAAAGTGATAGATGGGCAAGGTATAAGCATATAAGAGGAAAAGTGTTACAATGATAGGTCCAATGTTTGATTTTCAGATGATTTTACTACTTTAGTGGCAAGGGATTCACTTTCTAGTTGAAACTATTATATCAGTGATACAAGACTCCACTGAGAATAAAGAGAGAGGGGAACAGTGAGAAGAGGCTATGTGTGATGTATAGCAAGGAGGCAACTCATAATATGGATATGTGGTAGTGGGTGGCTTGAACATGCCTGGCATATGGTGAAACATGCTTGGCATATGACCAACAACATACTAGTAAAACACATGTTTTTTCTATTTGTTTGGAGTGGAGGAAGAGGGTGAAGGATTGACTAGAGTAGACCAGAATGTTTTTCAGCTAGTGACTTGAGTGGATAAAAAAGGTAACAAAATGAGATATAAAGAAATCAGGGTAGCTGGAAGTAAAATTATGAAGGTACTGGTGTGAGAGCCAAAGATAGTAACAAAGGTGGTGTGATGAAGACCAGATGGAAATTAAGAGAAGAAGTTGGGGGTAAGGGGACTTCAGGATGCAGTGTGTATGGAATTACAGGTAGTGGCAAAGTAGTTGAAAAGGACAGACACGGTAATTGGACATGAACAAGGTTGCTGGAAGATAATTGTGGGTCATTGGCTTTTATCAACTTTAGGTAAGCATTCCTAACTGGTGAGAGTGAAGGGGAAGTGGGAATTAGTCTCTGGTGTCATGGAGATCTCAAATCATAATTAAAGGAGTAGGAATTAGATGGATGTTTTACTGAATTTTATTGAATTATAATATGAGCTACAGCAATCACAACAACACAGAACAAAACAACATACGATATAACTATTTACAATATATACCTAGCTCAGCAAAGCAACTACAATAAGAAAAGTGGCACATAGCCGTAAATCCACATTCATTTATTCAAAATCCCTAGCAATGAATTCTATCTAAAAAATGTTGTCAGTAATAAGGAATACTTTGTGAAGAGGCACCATTTTTAAAAGAATATATAATATACTCTTCTACTGATAGAGACTAATCAGATAGTCTGGTGAAGGAGCAATCTTTGGATTCCAAGCTCTATCACCCAGCAGCTTAGCTACACTAGAGAGGACCCATGCTATCTCCAAAAGAGAACTGTCAGCCTGACTGTTCTGTGGCTTAATACAAAAGATCACAAAACAAGTATATCCAGCTGACACAGCAGAAATGTCACTATAACTCATGTTTTCTAGAACTCACATTTATTAAAACAACTATTAAAACTACAAAAAGACAATAAAAAGATGAGCTCTTTCATGCCTATCACAGGCACTTCCTTAGATCTAATACACAAAAGTTAAAACATTCCTTAAGTACTCACTTCTAAATATGGGTGGAATAAGGCCCTAGATGTCAGCACAGGTCTTAAAGATACAGAACCATTTAAACCTTTCCCACAGTCAGCATGCAGTTCTAAAATCCATTTTGTCTCCACACATTCAGTCTTAGTTTTAATGCCACTTCTTCTAATACTAGGTTTAATCAACTCTAGTACCAGGAACATAAATCTTTGGGTAGACTCAGTAACTATAACATTACTGCCGTGGTGGTGCTGCGGTAGCGTTGTTGCCTCACAGTTAGATGTTGCCCGTTCGATTCTCAGTTAGAGCGTCTTCTGTGTGGCGACATGCATGAATGGGCGTTCCTTCGTTGAAGGTTGTGCGTTAGACCCGGCAAGCCAGTACGTAAAAATCTACTGCTAATCATTAGTTCCACTGTGGCAACCCCTAACCAGGAAAAGCCGAAAGAAGACACACAGACTCAGTAACTATAACATGCCTAGCAAGGGCATTTCTAACATCTTTCTTATAGATGTCATTATTATGCTCACTATCCTGTCCCTTAGGGCTCTATTCATTTAACCAAAAATTATAGCATTCACAAACCTTTCAGACAGCAAGATACACTAAACTTGAACTTTTACAATCCACATAAAAGTTAGATTGATAAATACGTCCAGTCACAATATTCTTATAACTATTACTACTATTCACATACTTACACGTTACAAGATTTACAAGGATATGCCCCTATCCGGCTTGATACCAATTAATTTGTTCTTCTTTCTTAATACAAAAATTCCAGAACTCACAGTCTGGAGTATGGGTTAATCTAGAACTCTACTAAGTCTCTGAATAAAAAAGCCCTATTGCATTCTTATTGTTGGACAATGCCAAAACATGTGCAGGTTATTTGTCCCATTCTGTATCACACCTCCAGCATCTATTATCACCTTCCAAAACTGCCTATAAGGGTATACTAACATCTAGGTATGATGAATCAGATGAAGTTTAATACAGAATATGTCACTTGATGATATAAATATGGCTCCAGGGATGGACAGTATAAAGGCTGAAAGTTGTGGACAGAAGCAATTGTTAGGGACTCTTTGACATGAATTGTTAACTGTTAATAGGTTATCAAGAACTGTAAGGGTAGGATAATGTTTTGTCAGAATGATTTCATGTTATTGTAAATGGTTATGTTGATGCTATGAGAGTGGTGCAATTGTATCTAAAATGAATGCAAAGAACTTAGAAAAAATGCAATATCACAAGCACTATTAAAGGAAAACTGAAACTGTGAAACCCAGACATGCATTTATATTGTATCTTATTATTATGTACTATCTTGATGCAACAGAATGACATAAGTGTTTCTTATTGTATTTTAATATGTTTTTCCACAAATACCCATCATGGGACCTGCCATATTGGTGTGACATTGTTTTACATGTTTTCCTTCTGATTTCTAAAATCCGTTTCAAGTCCTCTTAATATGAGTCATGCTGGACTTAAGGAAGTGAGATGTTTTAACTATCATTTGATAGAATAGCAGCTGTGTGAGCCTTGTATATCTTACACAGCATCTGCAACTAGACTGCTTTCATTTATACCCCAAATTACCCTTATTTTATTGGAAAGGAAGGCTGCTGCTAGACTTCAGAAAAATAAAATAATTACAGGATGTTCAATGCTATTGATTTGTAGCTCAGCTCGTACTGACAGATTCTAGTCTTCCTTAGGTGTCAAGGCTATCAGACTAATTATAGGAGTCTTGCTTGATAGTGCGAAAATGAAAACAGCTGTTTGAAAGAGTTTGTAAGGAACATACAAATTACTTCTCCTATTCTTCAGTGTTTATGGTGGAAGAATGCATATACTATTTGTGAATGTTGTAGATATAAAAACCTATTGTATTTGCTAAAGAGTATCTTGCTTTTATGATTCCACTGATGCTATTCCTATCCTTAGACTGCAGCACTCAAAAGGAACAGACGTCTATTCCTGAATTTGGGTTATGACAAGTTTCCTCTTTTGCGAAGGAACAAATGTCCTTTTTCTGGAATATTTTTCGTCTTGTGCTATTCCATTGCTACTCACTTGAATAGTACCATTTTAACCACAGTCATTTTTCAAACCTTTACATTATATATTTATGCGTACATACATGTATATATTGTTTCCCTTCAAGTGCTCAAACTGTCAAAATCTGAACACTTGAAATACTGGCTAAATAGTTCAAAACTTCACTTTTCAAATATTTCGAGTAGTTGGCCGCACAAGATCATGGTACTGTGGGGACCAGGAATTTGCCATTTGGCCACAGTTGAGCAATGTAGGGGTTGGTGTAGATGAATAGCAGGATGTGTGGGGCCCAGATTTTCCTTTTGCTATATTTTTTTGTCTTTTTAATCTTTGTGCTAAATGTTTGTGTTCAATGTCTAAGTTTCAAACTTTTTATAGCTAGGTCAGGTAATTTAGGTGTAGTAGGCTGGAGTTTTAGGCACAGTGAATGCTCATGGACTTTAGCTTTAGGATATAGGACTATTGTTTTAGGTTTAGGGAACAACCTGGTATTTTAGATTTAGAGCGGGTGAGTTGAGTTATAACATTAGGGACTAAAGACTCACATAGTAACTGGATGGGAGTTTTAGAGTTGGAGCTCTAGAAGGGCTCTACAGTTTAATAAGTTTAGGTGGTGGGAGGGCTAAGGAGTTAGATAATATCAGCTACTGGTAGTTAGAGCTTGATTTTTCAAATAAGTCACAGGGGTCTATATCACCATATCGAATGGTGAAAATGCCGAACGGTGAAAATATCGAATGTTCACGAGAACGAACATGCTATTGTGGGGTGCTGCACCCCCCACACCTCCCGCTAAATATATATTCCAACTCTGAGGTCGCACTACAGTGAGGAAAGGGCAAATATCCCAATCCTCACTGTACTGTGACCCCAGAAACACAAGTTCATTTTCATGAACTTTCGATATTATCACCGTTTGGCATTTTCACCATTCGATATGATGATATAGACCCAAGTGGCATAGAGCAAGTGTGCTGCAACCTACTGGCACATGAGCACTTGTACTACACCCAAATATAAAGAAGAATATATAGTGAGGCCTTTGTCTTGTTTTGTTGCTGGTGTGGTCAATGTGTATTTCCATGTAGTTGAATATTATTATTGTTGAATATTAATTTGTATGCATTCTTCAACAAAAAAGTGTCCCTTGGAAAATGTTTATATATCAGAAATGATCACATCAGCCCTGAGAGTTTAATTATCCTTACAACTTTAATTCACTCTTTCATTTTAGTCAAATAAATTGGAATTATTAGCATTTTGATTTTATCCCTCAAAATTCTGTGATTTATTTTTCCTGTTAAAAATGTTTCTGAGTTTCATCTACTGTTTCCCCATTTTCTTTATCAGTGCTAATATAATAATTCTTAAACACATTCAAAATGTTGAATGTCTCAGTTTCCATTTTATTATTACTTGTATTTATTATGCTTTCCATTTGATTGTTTCTAGAAATATATTTTCATGTATTTAATAACCTGGGCACACCTTAAGGATAATAGGAATACAAGTGCAATTTTTTTTTCCAATACAATACCAGGTTTGCTGGGTAAATATTGCTTGTTTTGTTTTTAGATATTTCATATACTCAATATATTTGAAAACACCCATCAAGATTAATAATTCAGAAACATTTAGTTTATCTAGTAGTAAAAATAATTCTTTATTCCATTCCATTAGTCTGTTTCTATACAAAGTGATTTTCCTGCCATATAGATAAGCTTTCAAAGATTCCCACAGTGTAGTATCACTAACTTCCTAATTATTATTCATATTTATATATTCTTCAATTTGTTTTCTAAACTCTAAGATAAAAAATATCTGCAATGAAACACCAGTGAGAAGTTGCATATCACTGACGTCCAGATTTCTCTGAATATATACATATGTGTTTATACACACACACACACACACACACACACACACACACACACACATATATATATATATATATATATATATATATATATATATATATATATATAGGGTCTATATTATATAAACAAAGCATTAAAATGTCGACTCACCTTTGATTGACCCCTATTTCTCAAAGCTGCACAATGTTGAATGGCTAAATCATTGATTTTTTTCCAAGGGAAAGAAATCAGTTGGCCGTTCTTTTAAATCTGCCCTTTTCCCCACTGTAGTGCAATCTTGGAGTCAGTATATTTAGTTAGGGGGGGTGTGGTGGGCACAGCCTCCCACATTGGGGAGACTTTAATAGTGCTTGTTCTAATACAGTGTGTGTGTGTTTGTGCTACCACTTTCTTTTCCTTGGAAAGAAATCAATGATTTGAGGGTTCGACATTGTGCAGTTTCGAGAAATAGGGGGCGATCAAAGGTGAGTCTACATTTTAATGCTTTGTTTATATAATATAGACCCTATATATATATATATATATATATATATATATATATATATATGTGTGTGTGTGTGTGTGTGTGTGTGTGTGTGAGTATACCCACACACACACACACACACACACATATGCAAACACATAGACATCTGTGTGTATATGCATCATAGGCACATAGAAGAGGAAGATTTCCTCTCCTCTAGTATGCAGATGACATGGTCCTCTACCACTCCAACTATTCCCTAACTCCTACATCAACTTTTGCAATCAGATTTCAGTCACCTCAGTGAATAGATTACTACTAAAAACTTCATACTAAATATATCCAAATCTAATACATACATCTAAAGCTATGCCTAATTGTACTTAACATAAACTCAGCAGATCCAAAAATCCCAAAGTCCAGGCTACACATCTCTGACCATGCATTCTCAGGTCTTGGTCCCAAAATGTGTGCGGGACTCTTCCATATATTCCATATTCTGCTCTCTACTCTAAAACAGATTTAATCAAACAGAATGTATCTGTTTCCCCTCAGGTTACATCACTTAAGTCTACTTTATGTCTTCTCTACTCTACTCAAGCATTAAGATCCTTTGCTCCTTTTCACATCTCATATTTATTTTACTCTAATTTCTCAAATGTTTGGAAACTTTTGTACATATTGTAAATTAATACATTTTATTTACTATGTATTCAAAGCATTAATCTACCATTGTACTGTTTCATTGCCACTTGTCTATTTTGTATGTTTGGTCAGTTTTTTATCATGGGCTGAGACTGAAATTGATCAGAAATGATCAGTGCTTTACCCTTGTAAACAATTTCAAATAAATAAATGACTGGTTCAGAAAAAAACAGGAAGTAAATAAAGATAATTAATTTGTTGTTGTTGCTAAGTCATTTAGTTGAGCCTAACTCTTTGGGATCCCATGGAATTCAGTATGCCAAGACTGTCTGTCAAAAATGGTTTCATGTAGTGTTTGAAAATTCATATTCATTGTTTCAGTAATGCCATCTATCCATCTTACACTCTGTCTTCCCATTCTTCTGCTGTCTTTGATCTTTCCCCATCCATCATCAACATTTTGTCTAGTGAGTCCTGTCTTCATATTATCTGGCCAAAGTATATAGGTTTTGGTTTTATTATCAGGCTTTCCAGTGAACAGTTTTGGTTTATTTCATTTGAGTACTGACTGGTTTGATCTTCTTGTAGTCCATGTTATTCTCAAAAGATTTCTCCAGCGCAACAGTTCAAAAGCATCAATTTCTAGGCATGCAGCCTTATTTAGAGTCCAACTCTTACAATTATATGTTATTACTAGAAAACCATAACGTTGACTATACAAACTTTGCTATTTAAAATCTTATCCAGATTTGCCATAAATGTCTTTTCGAAAATGAAGCACTGTTTAATTTCATGGCTGCAATCACCATCTGTAGAGATTCTTGAGCACAGCAATATGAAATCTTTCACTGGTTCTACAGCTTCCTCATCAATTTTCAAAGAATTGACAGGAGTAGATGATATAACTTATTTTTTTCTATTGAGCAACAAACTTTTGCACTTTTTGTTTTCATCTTCGTTTCTATTGAGCAACAAACTTTTGCACTTTTTGTTTTCATCTTCGTCAACAGACTTTTCAGCTCTTCCTCACTTTCACCTGTCAGAGTGGTATCATCTGCATACCAAAGGCTATTATTTCTTCTTGCCATTTCGATTCCAGCATGTGATTCATCTAACCTATCATTTTACATGATATATTCAAAATATAAATTGAATAAATCGGGTAACAATATACAACCTCATATTACTTTCCTGTCCCTCTACCAGTCAGTTCTATCAATTGCTTCATTTTCTAGATACAGATTTCTCAGGAGGCAAATAATTTGACCTGGTATCCTAACTTCTCTAAGAGCTTACTACAGTTTGTTATGTTCGACATAGTCAAAGTCATTTGAGTAATCAATAAAGCAGAAGAGGATTTTTCTGGAACTCCCTTTCTTTCTTCATTATCTAGTGGATGTTGGCAATTTGATCTCTAGTGCCTTTGACTCTTCTGAAACCAGCTTGCACATCTGGCAATTATTGGCCCATATATTGCCAGAGTCTAGCTTGCATTACCTTACTAGAATGTGAAACAAGTGCAACTGTTTGATAATTTGAGCATTCTTTAGCATTTTTGGGGGGATCCTAATACAAACTGACCTTTTCCAATCCAGTCGGTTCTGCTTTCCAGATTTGATGGCAAATTCCATGCAGCCCTGAACAGCATAATTTTCAAGGAAGTTAAACAATTCAGCTGGAATTCCATTCCTTTCTGCAGCCTTGTCATTAGAAAAACTTTCTACAATCCATTTAAACTTACTCTCAAGGATGTCATGCTCTAGATCAGAGGACACACAACTGCATGTCAAAATCAATTTACTTGAGTATTAAATTAATTTGTTCTTCCTTTTTTAATTGAATTAGGTAAACTGGGCCACAGGGTCCATTATCATTCTTTAATAATTACATACAATATAATAGTTTAATGATGGGTGACCTGTAGATTGCATGCTGATTGGAGAATGAAAGTTCTCCAGCAGGGTGTTGTTTTACAGGTAATGCTCATCGAAAAAACAAGGCCACCATTTCATGGCAGCATATCAAGCTGCTGTGGAGCTCAGACAAAAAATAACCTAATGACCACCATTATTTTACGCTTGCTAAGCAGTGCTTTTGTTGTTTAGTGAGTGGAAAATATATTAAAAAAAAATAGAAAAAAGTATGGGTGTGTTTATGTCTGTGTGTGTGTTTACATGCATGTGAGTGAGAGCGAGATTGATCAGGTCATTATTTTACACTCACTAAGCAGCGCTTTTGCTGTTTAGCTAGTGTAAAAATGAAATGAAACAGAAAAGAGTGTGTGTGTGTGTGTGTGTGTGTGTGTGTGTGTGTGTGTGTGTGTGTGTGTGTGTGTGTGTGTTTATATTTCTGTCTATCTATGAGCATATGTATGCTTGCGTGCATAAAAGTGAGATGTGTGTGTGTCAGAGAGAGAGTGAAGGGTAAAAGCAATTGAGCACTGGCAGCAGCAGCAGCTGTTAAGAGGCTTGCATATCTCATAACCTCCAAACTCAAGATATCTGGATAAAGCCTGAAATAAAGAGGGAACAAAGGCTCAAAATAGGAACATATTTTAAATATTGCTGTTATAAAAATCACAAAGTTGCTTGAATCATAGGATTAGTGTTAGCATGCATATTAGTGCAAGTAAGTGTGCGTGTGTGTGTGTGTGTGTGTGTGTGTGTGTGTGTGTGTGTGTGTGCGTGTGCGTGTATGACAGAGTGAGATCAATGGATCATTGGCAAGAGAAGTAAAAAGGTTTACATACCTCTTGACTTTTTAGCTCAAGAAATCTGCATAAAGCCTGACATAGGGGAGAACAAAGACTCAAAAATGGGAACAAATTTTAGGTGAAGCTTAAATAACAGGATTTGTGTTAACATGAATTTTCTGAAGGAAATAAAGCAACTGACAACAAATCACACATTTTAGGAGTAAGGGACCCAAAAATAAAATAAATATCTAGATATTTTGGATGTAAATTGCTTCTTCCAGCACCATTTATGTATACTACAGCAACTTTGAAACTTAGACAGAGGAACTATTTGATATAAAAAATATATGAAAAAAATAATATAGTAAAAAAATAAATAAATAAGTAAACACAACAACTTTACAAACAGCCTATTCTCTAAGAGCAATAATGCCCTCCAGGATATGTGTTGTTGTGGAAATAATGCCCTTCCATGAGTATAAATGCCCTTCATCTCCAGTGTCAGGCCTCAGAACACACCTGGGTGGGCGTTATTTCCACAATAACACAGACCCTATTGAGCATTATTGCTTGCATAATATATTAGCAATGCAGGTGCATATAACATTTTAAAGTGTCTTGTAAATGGAAGAAAAATCAATAAGATTTGAAAAATCATTTAGTAAATAG
This sequence comes from Protopterus annectens, assembly GCF_019279795.1. Classification (NCBI taxonomy): domain Eukaryota; kingdom Metazoa; phylum Chordata; order Ceratodontiformes; family Protopteridae; genus Protopterus; species Protopterus annectens. The sequence continues at coordinate 360,937,319 of NC_056733.1, read as the reverse complement.
CATATTTAGGTCCCAACATTTGGACTAACAATAAAGGGTATATAGGTATAAATTTAAACTTCATATATATATTAAGTACATTAAGTAAATAGCATATTTAGGTTCCAACATTTGGACTAACAAAAAAGGGTATATAGGTATAAATTTAAACTTTATATATATTGTCATACTTCAGGATAATAGCAGGGTCATTTGTTCATAGTCACATCATCACACATTAAGTATACTAGAAGACTGGATATCCAGTGGCAGCAAAGAGAAAAGCCTTATCTTTGGTACCCACGTTTTAGTTTTCAGCTGTGGTTGAAGATCAGCAAATAGGATTAGCTGTACCTCTTTGCACAACTGTATTAGTATGTATATTGCTTGGATGCAAAACAAACAGTTTCCACATCCCTTAAGGCATTTTATAAGCTGGACAGTGTCATAGGAAAAAATGACTGCTTCCTAGGTTCCTCAGTAATCTGACCAGTGAGTTGAAAAATCTCTGACAGAAATAGTCAGTAGATCACTGGTCAACACATAAGTGCCTATAGAATTGGAGAGGAGAAGAATGGTTCCCTTGGGGTCAGTAAATATATGTGGAACTATAGGAGGTGAGAAGAGAAGTTACAGGGCAAATCATGAGGGAAAAGATGTCAGCACTCCTAGTAAGCAGCCACCTCAAGACAAAAAATATCTCTATACGCTTACAGCCAGAACAACTGTTAGCCAAAACTGATTCAGTATTAGGACTGGGTGCAGGAAAGTAGACAGTGCTGTACCTGTGCATATGGTTGCTTGGACTTCACAAAAGCCTTTGACGTATTTTGAGAGAAGCAGCTGCTAGGAAAACTGCAGTTATTGTGACAGGATAGAGAAGGAGGAAGAGGACTGCAGCAGAGCCTGGAGGGGAGACAAACAGGACTGTAGGGACAGATCTATCGGCAAGAATAAGGGGAGTAGCTGGAAGAACACTGCAGAGTAACTCCTACATTGTGTAAGTGCATTTATCTGAGACATATCTGGGGGAAGAGAAGGGCACCAAACTCATTCCAGATACAAAAAAACATGGAAAGAGTTTGCAAGTAACACTTGAGAAGACTCTTCATATGAGCAGAAATAGGACAGTTTGAGTTCAATGCAGAACAAAAGCAGCTTTGGACAATTGAACTGATGGGCCACCATGGAAATAATTAAAAGGCTGTTCCACTAGCAGGTAGAATGCAAGGCTATATCTTCAGCAGAGGGTCATCAGAGGTTAAGACGTGAGGCTGTCACACTGTTGCACCTAAGTCAGATAACACCATGACTACAGCATTTAGATCTGGAAAACTCACAGTAAGAGGGTCATTAGGCTGCTGGAAGTATACCAGAAGCAAGCAACAAGATGGTAAGTTGCCCAACACAGACTAAAGAAAAAAAAGAGGATGACATGGACAAATAATAAAACTGTCGCATGAACTTTCCTTTAAATATAGCAACTTAACTTCTTTTTTTCGAGCAATGCTTCTAATCTGTCATAAAACATGAGAAGACACAATATCACTTTAAATTGTGTCATTGTGAGTTTAGTGTTTTATACCTCAGGGCCCTGAATTTCTTGGAGGAAACTGAGGACGGAATGTAACTTGGCAAAATCTACTTGCCTATGTTGTCATTTTACAAGGAATTTAATGTTATTGTCATTAAATGAATATCTTAAGGGCATGTGAGACTTATTTGGCAACTTAAGAGAAAATACTTGTGCATGGTTCAATCTGCATGTTTTATAAATGTCTTCCATATTATTTGTTATTGTGGTGATTTGTTATAGACAATGTATTAGTTGCTGATGACATGCCGGATTATTTTTTCCTTAAGCAAATTCATACTGTAGCATTAGTGCCATCAGAGCTGCTTTCCCATCAAGAGTGCTAAAAAGGATTTTAATATTTAGAATAAAGTAATTGAAAATACCATTGAATTTGCAGAATACCACTGCTGAAAATGTGGAAAATTATGTAGACTATATGTGAAATTTAACTGCAATTACCTTGAAGGTAAACAGTGAAGGAGCATTGCCTGCTTGCCTCTCCTGGGAGAGTAAGGAGTGGGACTGCACTCTGCAGCACACTGGAAAGACCAGTTCCTTTCTATGCTTCATGGGGGCTGGGGGAATGAGGCTGCATGAAGGAAAATCTTCTTTATAGAAGTGGGGGAGGGCTTCCTTCACAGATGGCCCATAGCACATTCCAGCCCCATATGTTATGCTGACTGCATGTGGGGAGATTAGATCCAATAATCATAAAAAATCATGAACCAACTTTGATAGCTGACTAAATGATGGTCCTTCCCAGTCAGCCTTTGCACCAGGGAAACAGAATAAATCATTTGATTGGTGGGGAGGGGCTGATGACTGACAGACAGTGAGATCAAAAGAAGTAAAAACATTGTAAGAAAATATGATCTTCTGAAAGTATATTGCTCTTTAAAACGTATCATATCCTGAAGATGTTTTGTGTAATAATATAGCAAAATGTAACATGGACCTTGTAATCTATACCACACAATGCTTAAATATTTCAAATTATATGCAGTAGCACACCCATTACAAATATTATAAATCTCACATGTAATCAATGTGCATTCTGTTGACAAGCAAGGCGTGAGTTTCCATGAAATGATAGCCTAAAATAAACAAGGTATGTAGTACATTCCTTAAAAGATCACAAGCAAAAGTACAGAAGTAGCACATTGCCAACAAGGGAGGATCATGTAACTCCCCAGTGAAGGCAGGCTATTTATTTACTTGTTAGTTCATAGAGAAGGTGTGCTGATCTGATTCTGCACCTATGACACAAGTCACGTATAACAGCTGTAACTAATTTATCAACTACATAGTCGCACAACAGTGGAGAAATGTAGAAATCTTCTTATCACCTCTGTTACTTTATAATGAAAAGAACCACTGCTACTGCACTGATGAAATCAGGATCACCCAAACTAATCAACAATTTCCATTTTAATAAATAGAACAGTTTGACCAAAGCATTTAGTCATCTATCTATCTCTCTCTCTCTCTATCTATCTATCTATCTATCTATCTATCTATCTATCTATCTATCTATCTATCTATCTATCTATCTATTTGTCTACAGAGAGAGAGAGTATAAAGATAAACAATCAAAAGACTCTAGCACCTAGCAAATCCATCATTAAATGAAGATAAAAAAGGAGGGCAAAATCTCTGAATGGTTTTTGCAGTGTTCTGCAGTTCTGAATACCAATTTATTCAGTTAATGTTGAATTTGTTTGGTGCCGGTGTTTGCTGATATATATATATATATATATATATATATATATATATATATATATATATATGTGTGTGTGTGTGTGTGTATATGTGTGTGGATTCACTTCATAACACTGAAAGCTCAAAACACTGAAACTCAAAACACTGAAACCAAAACAATGAAACTTCAGAATCTTGAAAACTCAAAACACTGAAAACACATTTCATACATATACTGAGTTTAAACAACATAAATCATAGCACTTTCCACCAAGTGTAATATAGTCGTGTAGTGTATTGCACTAAGTGCAATCTTGGAGTTGATATATTTAAATAGCAGGGGGTGTGGGGGCGCAGCCCCCCTAATGGGGGGGTGCAAGTGGGCTTGGACTCTTGCTTACACTTGGTGGAAAATGCTATGATTTATGTTTTTTAAACTCAGTATATGTATGATATGTGTTTTCAGTGTTTTGAGTTTCAGTGTTTTGAGTTTTCAGTGTTTTGAAGTTTCATTGTTTTGGTCTTCTGTATTATGAAGTTTTCTCATTTTCAGTGTTTTGAGTTTTCAGTGTTATGAAGTGACTATATATATATATATATATATATATATATATATATATATATATATATATATATATATATATATATAGGTCTACTTGACCCATGAAATTGAATTTTAATTAACTGAGATAAAAAATACCAAAACTTTAGTTCACATCACCAGAATTTTACTCTGGGAAAGGAGACAATTGACCAACATGAGGAAATTTGCCCTTTTTCCCACTATAGTGTAATGTCAGAGTTGGTATATTTAGTTAGGGGGTGTGGAGGTGAAGCCCCCCACACTGAGTGGTGTGGAGGAGTGAAGGCCCCCACTTGGCTGGATTTGACATGGTTTGATGTTTGTTTTTTATGTTTATGTAAATATATATTGTTGAATGGTCATTAGTTGACCCAAGGACTGTTGAGCACAATGCAGCAAAACCTGATTTGTCAACCGTGAGATAACAGAAGAACAGAACTCATCTAAAACCTTGTAGCACCCATCTTACACTCCTTCTTGAAGTTCAATGAATTGTGATCAGTATAGCCTGAGTTGACTTAAAGCAAGCCAATGGAAAAATTGTATGTTTATGGTGAGCTTTTGCTGCAAAAGTCATTGCTGTTTAAATTGAATGAATTATGCTATAGTGGAGATATAGATTGTTGGCTGTGGTATAATTTGTGTTTATTTCCCTATGTTTGTGGTTTTGTGACTGTGAAGTTAAGTTATGAGGCTGTGGGAGTACAGCTTCCCCACTGAGAGGTGTGGAAGAAGCCTCCCATACTAAAACTTCTGTTTTGCATATGAGTACATTTGGATTTATGTGAGATAGTGAACATGTTTATGTTTTTGTGTGCACATATGTGTTTGTATATGTGTGTACATGCATGTAATTTTATTTTTATTATACATCAGGGTACTTGTTTAATTGTAGTGCTATGATAGCAAATGTCAACTATTTGTTTACATTTGAGATCATGGTAGTTTGATCCTTTTTTAGCCCTATGACTGATACAGTTTTTGTTGAAGGTCAACACAGTATGTCTCGACTAATCTCATTGTCACTCTGTGGAATTATAATTGTATAAGACTGTGTTTCTCTGTAAGAACTGACAGAAAGTGAAAGATAAAATACTAGAAACATTTATCTTTCATATTTTGATTTCAACTACCCTGCCATTAACTGGGAAAACTACTCGGGTACAAACTCCTTTTCCCAACGGTTCTTGGAATTCATAAATTCCAACGCCCTGGATCAATTAATCCATTGTCCCACCAGGGGCTCCAATATCCTAGACCTGGTCATTACCAACATGGGCGATAGATGCTCCACACCAGTGGTCACCCCCTCATTGGTCAGGTCTGACCATAAGCAAATCACCCTTGACATCCACATCCCACCCCCACCCCCCAGTAAGGAAACCTCCTTAAAAAATTTCTTCAAAGCCAACTTCAAGCTATTGAAGTCAGAAGTGACAAACTTCACAACACCCACGCAGATGGGATCTGGAAGTTCGACTGCAGAATCCTACACTAAGGCACTGTACGAGCACATCAACTCATGCATGAATCGGCCCATCCCAAATAGAACCAAGATGCTCTTCTCCAAAAAAAGGAAGCCAATCTGGTGGTCCCCTGCTATAAACAAACACACACTGAGAGAAGAAAGGAGCCACTTTTGAGATTTTAAGTACTTTTCCTCTGTTTATTTGCCAAGTTTTTCTGCATAGCCACCTATTTTGAACATTTCCTGGGTTGTTAAACTTGATTTCTGCATTAGTAACTGTATTTAGAGCACAACCTAGAGCTGTTTACTGAATTTCCTGTTTGCGCTTATTTTTAAAATCGTTTTTTTCTCAAAACTTGCATTTTATCTGTCTGGCCTAGCACTCTTGTGTGGGGTCATTTACTGCACTGTTATAACTTGTTGATACTTGTGAACCTCTGCTATCTCTGAAAAAACAAAAAAAAAAAAATCTTGCTTTTTTCCCACTTTTCTGAGATTTAAAAAAGTTCAGTTACAGGCTTGCTGTTCTTGAACTGTTTGTAAGTTTCTGTGAGACCATTTTTTGCTTGGGCTAAAGGGAAGTCTCTCTGTTGATCAGTGGCAGTGAAAAACATTGAGCAGCCTGCCTGCCCCTGTGGGAGTGGTTACTGACTTGAAACTGTAGTTTTATTGGCCATTTTGGATCAATTCCAAAACTCCTTCATCTTCCTCTCTTAAAACCTGGTTGCCTCATGGTTTTGGCATCTTTTCAGGCTTGTTGGCTGTTGGTGAAGCACCCACCAAGAGGAGAAAACACTGAGAGAAGAAAGGAGCCACTTTTGAGATTTTAAGTATTTTTCCTCTGTTTATTTGCTAAGTTTTTCTGCATAGCCGCCTATTTTGAGCATTTTCTGGGTTGTTAAACTTGATTTCTGCATTAGTAACTGTATTTAGAGCACAACCTAGAGCTGTTTACTGAATTTCCTGTTTGTACTTATTTTTAAAATCATTTTTTTCTCAAAACTAGCATTTTATCTGTCTTTGGCCTTGCACTCTTGTGTGGGGTCATTTACTGCACTGTTATAACTTGTTGATACTTGTGAACCTCTGCTATCTCTGAAAAAACAAAAAAAATCTTGCTTTTTTCCCCACTTTTCTGAGATTTAAAAAAGTTCAGTTACAGGCTTGCTGTTCTTGAACTGCTAGTAAGTTTCTGTGAGGCCATTTTTTGCTTGGGCTAAAGGGAAGTCTCTCTGTTGATCAGTGGCAGTGAAAAACATTGAGCAGCCTGCCTGCCCCTGTGGGAGTGGTTACTGACTTGAAACTGTAGTTTTACTGGCCATTTTGGGTCAATTCCAAAACTCCTTCATCTTCCTCTCTTAAAACCCTCTTTTGCACGGTTTTGCGCATTTTTAAGCATAGCGCAACAGCGGGCAGCGCCGCCTAATTGGGTTTAAACTATTCCTGGCTCCACAAAGTCTGTTCTTCACTTTTTCCCTTAGAACTGCTCTATCTCTCAATTTAAACACCATATTCTCATTCTAAGGCCCTTCACTGGTCCAGTTAAGTAATCCTACAAGTTAGCACTATTAAACCATAAGCACTACTTACTCTTATACTCTCTATGATTACCCTGTCCTCTATTGGTCCGTCTTAAATTCAGTTTCCCTATATTACTCTAGCATGTCCAAAGGTCAGTCAATGGTTTCCTCTCCAGTCCAGCTGGTGAATCTGGGAATTTTGAGGCAATGTTACAACTGTCTCATGTACACGGAAAACCCTCTCCTCCTCCAAACAGGTTCAAATATATGTGAGAGATGCAACTATTTAGCCAAACTGGAGGCTGAGCTCTCTCATCTCAAAACTGGTGTAACCAGTCAGGAGGAGAAGGTAACCTCACACAACACAATTCCAGTATCACATAGTCCCACCACATCAGCAAACCAAACACATAAATGCACAAAAACATACTTGGAGGCTCTAAATAAGAATCTACCTAAGCAACAGAGACCTCCAAAGCAGACATCCAAGCAAACACTACCTCAAATCAAAACACGCACAACACATAACCCACAAAGTCAGTGTGCCAAGCAGCCACAGCCCTTAAGGCTGAATAACACACCTGATACTCTTGTAATAGGTGACTCTATTGTCAGACACACTGACGTCCCGCTCACCAGGCTGAATAAAGAGAAGGTCATGGTGAGCTACCTGTCGGGTGCTAGGATCAGCCACATAACGCAAGCACTCAGGTCACTCCAAAGCAAATACAAATATGACTCAGTCATTGTACATGCTGGTGTGAATGACCTGAGACGTACCTCCCTGGACTACATGAAAAGAGACATAGAGGAGCTCTCTGATCATGTAGCCCAGGTTGGTATGACCCTGACCTTGAGCAGCATCTTACCCTCACCTAGAATGATGCCACAGTACAAAGACAAAATGATCAATTTTAACAATTGGCTAAAATTTTGGTGTCATTCAAAGGGGATCCAGTGTCTGTCAGTCTGGGATGACATGCTCGACAAGCCACATTGCTTCACTAGGGACAGCTTGCACCTGTCACCACTGGGCTTTCGGATATTGGCAAAGGCTCTTGCCACCCCCATAGTGCCTTTTTTAGGCAAGGCTCAAAAGTCAAACCCACCCCCATAGACAGCACAAGGAACAAGAAACTAAGGGTTATGCTACTAAACGCCAGAAGTCTTAACCTCAAGATGCACGCACTCGAAGCTCTCCTCAGTATGGAGAACATCGATATCTGTGCAGTGACAGAAACCTGGTTCAAGGCTCCAGAGAGCCCCCCAGCACTACCAGGCTATACCTCATATCATGCTTTTCAGCCCCAAAACCAGGACCGAACCAGAAAAGGAGGGGGAGTTTCCATATTTATCAAGGATATCCACACCTCCAGGTTAGTGGCATTCCACGAAGTATCGGAGACCATCCATGTGCAACTAACAGTGGGCAAGACTGCTTTTTAGTTTATAGCATCCTACAGACCACCCTCTCAAAGTCAGGAATCACACTCGGCTTTCCTGAAAACATTGGAGAACATGAAGATTTCTCCGAACACCATTATATTGGGCAACTTCAACTACCCAAACATTGACTGGGAGCACTACTCAAGCCCCAGCACTTTAGCCCAAAGGTTCCTGGAAATTATAAACTCAAATGCTATGGAACAACTAGTCACCACTCCCACAAGAGGGGACAACATACTAGACCTGATCATTACCAACATGAGGACTCTATGCTCCACACCAGAAGTATATCCCTCATTGGTAAGATCAGACCATAAATTAATTTCACTGGATGTCCGCATCCCAACCCCACCCCCAGCCCAGAAAACCACAGTGAAAAACTTCTCAAAAGTGAACTTCTCACTTCTCAAAACCGAAGTGGAATCCTTCAAGGCCCCAGGGCCAGCGGAAACTACGGCTCAAACTGCAGAATCCTATATAAACGCATTCTATGGACATCTCCAGGAATGCATGGATCATGCTATCCCAAACCAAGACCTAATCATCCAAAGGCAGGCGTCCAGTCTGGTGGACCCCTGCCATAAATAAACTGTACAACAGAAGGAGGAAGCTACTACATGATAGAGCAAAATCCCTAATAGGGAAGGCATCTCTGATCAGTACTAGCAAAAAATTACGATCCCTCATAAAATCCTCCAAGGCCAGCTTCGAGAGAAAAATTGCACAGGACACCAAAGACAATCATAAGGCTTTTTTCAGTTATGTTAGAAACCTGGGATGCAACTCCCAGACTTGTTCTGAGTTGATTCTAAACGACAAAAAATACACTGAACCCACAGACATCGGCAATATCCTGGCAGACAGGTTCAGTGCAAACTTCTCCACCCCCTCCCCCCCAAAAGAGCAAGTACCTATCCCGGCAGAGGGCTGCCTCCCAAACATCTCTGATGCTCAGGTGAAGGCTGCCCTCTCCAAAGCAAAAAATACTACTTCCATGGGACCAGATGGCATCCCAGGTTGCATCCTACATGAACTCCAAGAGGAACTAATCCCTCAAATAAAACAGCTATACAATCTCAGCCTCACTACAGGATATGTGCACACAGAATGGTGTACAGCAACAGTGGTCCCACTCCACAAAGGTGGAACCTCTATGGACCCTGGAAACTATCGCCCCATAAGCCTGACTAGCTTAGTCTGCAAGGCTATGGAGAGGATCATCATGGAGCTCATAAACAAAGACATTGGGGACCTACAGACACTAGATCCTACCCAGTTCGGCTTTGTCAAGGGCAGATCCTGCCTTTTGAACCTGGTTAACTTCTTTGAAACAGTCACCAAAGCCATAGATGAAGGGAAGGTAGTCCACACAGCCTATCTGGACCTTGCAAAGGCATTTGACACAATACCCCACTCGGGCATCATAGATAAGCTATCCAGCTTAAATATAAACATCTATGTCACAAGATGGGTCGCAAACTGGCTCAAAGACAGAACCCACAGAGTGAGAGTTGCTGGAGCCATGTCCGACTCGAAACCGGTCACAAGTGGCATCCCACAGGGTTCTGTCCTGGGACCACTCTTGTTCAGTATATACTTTTCCGAGGTACAGGCAAACGTGGGAGGACTATGGCTCACCAAGTTCGCAGATGACTGCAAACTGGGCGCCATAATCAACTCTCCAGCTGACACAAACATCCTTCAAAAAGGTCTCACAGAGACAGATAACTGGTGCCAGCACCATGGTTTAAAGCTAAATGCCAAAAAATGTATAGTCATACCCTTTTGCAAAAACAATGTGCCCACAAATTACCACATAGGCGGAAACCCATTAAGTACAGAGAAAGTTATTAGGGACCTGTGGACCCAAGTTGATAGCAATCTCTCCTTTGAAAACCACATTGCCAAAGTGGTTAGAAAGACCTTCTACATAGCCCACCTCATCACGAAGGGTTTCACATCTAGATCAAGAGAGGTAATCGTGCCTTTATTCATCCCTCATCAGGCCCATCATAGAATACAATGCCCCTTTTGGGATGTACCTTACCCAACACCTGCAGCAATTAGAAAGACCCCAAAAGTATCTCACCAAGAGGATCAAGGGTCTCAAACAGATGCCATATGCTGCTCGGTTAAAAAAACTGCAGCTCTACTCAGTTGCATACCGCCTACTTCGAGGCGATCTATGCCTGACATACAAATCTATGTCAAATCCAGAATTAATGGACATGCTCTACCTCAGTAAATCTAAATCCCTTAGAGCCATATGCTCGAGGGACTTGAACCTCAGCACAGAAATAAATAGAACTTGCTGGAGGGACAGGTTCATAACCCAGAGGCTCACTTCGCTCTGGAATAGAATTCCAGTTCATGTGAGGCAGAGCACCTCACTGAATCTCTTCAAGAAGAATCTCGACAGGTGGATGGGGGATCGTAGGTTTGTCCCAGGGATTGCTCCCGTGTCACTATTGGACAGAGGCACAGTAAACTAAACCTTAAAAAGGGCACAGTATACTCAAATCAAGGGGTGGCGTAAGCCATACAGAATTGGGCTAGGCTTATAATTGCCCCAGGGCAGATAGCCGAGTATGAACCTATGAACCTATACAACAGAAGGAAGAAACTGTTGCAAAAAAGAGGAAAATCCCAGGATGCAAAAAACTCCCTCAGCAGCCTCAGTAAGAAGCTGAGATCCCTCATAAAATCCTCAAAAGCTAGTTACGAAAATAAAATTGCCAAAGGTTCCAAAGACAACCACAAGGCATTCTATAGTTATGTCAAGAATCTAAATGGCAATGCTCAGATCTGCTCTGAGTTACAACAGAATGGCATTAAATATACTGATCCCAAGGATATTGCCAATATCCTGGCAGATCAATTTAGTACCAAATTCACCCCACTGTCACCCCCTAAAGGGCCCATCTCAATACCAAAAGATTGCCAAATTCCGATAATCACGGCCACACAGGTAGAAACCGCACTCTCCAAAGCTAAGAATACAGCATCCATGGGACCAGATGAAATCCCAGGCTGTGTACTACATAAACTACAAAATGAACTGGCACCTCACCTAAGTGTCATGTTTAATCATAGCTTCTCCTCGGGCTTCGTGCCCACTGAGTCGCGCACAGCTACAGTTATCCCGCTCCACAAGGGAGGATCCACCTTGGATCCCGGGAACTACCGTCCCATCAGTCCGACAAGCCTGATTTGCAAGGGCATGGAACACATTATCATGGAACTTATAAACAAAGACATTGGCAACCTTCAAACACTGGACCCCACCCAGTTTGGGTTTGTGAAGGGCCGATCTTGTCTCCTGAATCTGATTGACTTCTTCAAATCAGTCTCCAGAGCTGTGGACAAGGGTAAGGCAGTCCACACAGCCTATCTGGACCTCTCCAAGGCCTTTGACACCATCCCCCACTCTGGAATCATAGATAAACTTACTAAGCTGGGCATAAATCCCTACATCACTCAATGGGTTGCCAATTGGATTACTGACAGAACCCAGAGAGTAAAAGTAGCCGACTCCAAATCCAGCTCCAGACAAGTGACAAGTGGAGTACCTCAGGGTTCAGTCCTGGGACCACTCTTGTTTGGCATCTACTTCTCTGAAGTACAGGCCAACACTAAAGGACTCTGGCTAACAAAGTTTGCAGATGACTGCAAACTGGGAGCCATTATTGAATCCCCAAATGATGTGGATATTCTACAAAAGGGCTTTACAGAAATAGATACCTGGTGCCAGAGCCATGGGCTCAAGCTTAATGTCAAGAAATGTATATTTATCCCCTTTGGAAAAAAAACATGTACCCATTAATTACCACATAGGTGGCAGGACACTAAACATCAAAAGTGTTATGAGAGACTTAGGGGCACAGGTGGACAGTGGTCTCACTTTTGATAACCACATTGCCACAACAGTCAGGAAATCCTTCTATGTGGCACACGTCATCACTAAGGGCTTTTCATCCAGAAAAAAGGAGGTCATTGTCCCACTGTACTCATCCCTCATTAGACCCATTATAGAGTATAATGCCCCATTTGGTATGTACCTCACAAGACATCTGCAACAGCTGGAAAGGCCACAGAAATACCTCACTAAAAGAATCACAGGCCTAAAGCAGATGCCATATACTGACCGTCTAAAAAAACTTCAGCTATACTCTGCGGCATATCGTCTACTCAGAGGCAATCTCTGCTTAACATACAAGGCCATGTCAAACCCTGAGCTGTTGGACATGCTCCACTTAAAGAAATCCCAATCCTTCAGAGTCACACACTCCAGGGATCTAAACCTTGTCATCACAATGAACAAAACATGCTGGAGGGATAGGTTCCTGACCCAGAGACTCCCCATACTCTGGAATAGACTGCCCATGCATATCAAGCAGAGTGCCTCATTGGCCCTCTTCAAAAGGAACCTAGATGATTGGATGTGAGATAGGAAATTCACCCCGGGGATCATGTCAGTCGCCCTGCTAGACAGGGGCCTGGAGAAGTAAATATTGTGGGAAGAAATATCCAGAGAATTGTTATGGCTAGGCTTGCATAGGCCCTAGAGCCAATAGCCTAGTACCAACCTATGAACCTATGAACTAAGGTGAAATGTGTGTTGCAAATAACATATTAGATTCTGATGACTTTGTTGGAGCATGTTCTCCTTACCAATATTCACAAAGCAAATTCCATTACGGCAGAATGAGCAGGAACCAGTCACCAAGGAAAAATTACCACAGCCTTAGTGAACCAACAAGCTTACCACAGCCTTAGAGTGGTTTGTGGTTTCTGCTATTCATGTGGGGGCATCATTTTTTTATTTTTGTATTCCTTACCAATATTCATAATGCAGCATTTGCACTGTCACAGTTGCTGTCACGATAATCAAATCAGTGCCCAACAAGATCCATTAGGACAAATGTGGTTCAATGCATTTTGTCTATCTTAAGCCAGTGTGAGAGGGGGACACAGTCTCTCTCTTCAGGAAATGTTAGCTAGCATAGCTCATGCATTCACGTTATAGTGGCGGAGTTTCAAAATGAGCAAATAACTTATGCTCATATATGTGAACTGCAAGTAATCCTTATTGTCTGCAGCACTTATGCAGTCTGTAATAATTATAATTCGACATTTAGTTAAAATGGTAAAGGATTATACAGAACACCCATTATCTTCTCCTGAACAGAAAGTAAACTGCATCATGTGAGTGAGTCATATCAATCAGAGATGCTGCAACCTATTCAAGAAGTTCCTTACTTCTGTAATCCACAAGAGCATGCTTCTCATATTGGGAGCATATGTGTAATTTCACTCCATTGTAGTTTTGTAGAAGCCATGTTTCCCGGTGTATCATGATTCCAAAGCTACTAAATAAAACTGTGTTCAGGTAATTTGCTTCTTGTTAGATAAACCCATCACTCCAGTAATGCAGGTGATTCACATCCTAAATTCCTTGTACTATTGTAACTAATTCTGGGGTCCCTGTACTATAAAGGTAACAAGAAAAGCCTCATCACATTACTCGTATCCAAAGGAATTTTCATCCCACTGGCCAAAGACAATGACTAATGCTGCTAACTACAAGAAAGGTGGCCATGAGTGATACAACTGTAATTCCATATTTACATCATCAGCACACATAAAATAATTAGGCATGCAAGTAATAGAGGGATCTTTTTTCTTGGTCCATGTTGCTGTTTTCCCTCTCATTACAGTTCAGTATATTCTTGACCAAAACATTTTAATTGTTTTTTTTTTTTTTATCAATATAAGTGATGCAAGTGTTTGCGCAGATGTCACCTAGATATTTACTGGTTGTGTTGCCTTCTGTGCTTAGTTTGCATGTACTATTCATGTATCTGGGTACGTTTTGCAAGGGTCTCTTGTTTTTCAAGCCTAGCGCCTGCACAGTCCAAATACAAGTCAGTAGTTGCATGGTCCTGCTCCAACTTATAAATGATTTTCCCTTTCGAAACCCTGGCAGACAAGACATGCCTGATGCACTGAAATGCACTTGTGAATATGATTGTTTAATTTGCCATAGGACATCCAAGATTTATTCTCTATAGGAGAGAGTTTCCCACAACTCTAAGTTATACACGTACCACCTTTCATACAAATAATATAATCATGGACGATATATTTGTACAGGCAGTCTATTAAACAGTATTGATGGTGGAGTGACTGGTATTGTCTAATAACTTTTCTAGTGGAACACCCATGCTTCATTTAGTCTGGAAATGCTTTTTGTTATTTCTGCTTTTACACATTAATTGCATACCATAAGTCACCGGACGAAGCATGTCCAAAATCATTGGTGTGTACATGAAATGTTTTGCTTATAGTGAAAATAATTATGGCAGGCAAATGTATATGTATGCATATGCCTTCATACACAAAATAGTTGTACTAGGATGTCTCTGAAAACTCTGTCCAACATGTATCCAGTTGATTGCAGATGGTTTATTCAATGTGGAAATGATATTCATCAATTTTACCATAGTACAGACATTAAATTTGTCATGTTAGGTACGATGCTCTCATGCCTCTGGGTTGCAGATGTACTGTTTTGCATAAATTAAATATGATGGAAGCTGACAAACTGATATCTACACAGCCCTTCATGTGCAAAACATTTGTACTGGGATTTTGTTCTGGGAAAGTAACTGGCATTGTCCAACAACTGTTTCAATGGAACACACATGGTTAGTCCATTTTAAATGTTGTTCATCATTTTTCCATAGTACTTACAGACATATGTGGCTTTGTTGGGGTGGGGCAGGATTCTTAGTTCTCTGGTTAGCACATGTAATGCCTTTATAAAGTGGATATATCTGCCATTGTACAAAATAATCATAATGGGATGTTTCTGTGAATATCACTGACACTGGCTTGCAGCCTGAGAATGGGAATGTCATTTATTATTCTGCTACAATATGTTAACAATATATATTACCTGGTGGGAATATATCATATATTTGGTGTGCACATGTACTGTTTTACATCAAATAGGTAAGCAAGTGTGTCTGGCAGGCCTTCATGTGCAAAAGAAGTTTACTGTCATGTGTCTGTGGAATTTAAACTGCTTTACTGGAATACATAAAATTTAAATGTCTGAAAAGCATCTTTGGACCCAACCCACTAACCTGGTAAGGTAATGTTAAACAAAATACTTTTATATTGCATTACAGAATGGTTACTAAAGTAATTATGAAAGCCTGTGCGCTCAATAATCTCAAAATCAGGTACTACCCATGTATGGTAACTCAATACACATGATTCAGAAAGAGTTAACAGCTTCTTCATAACAAAATTAAAGCTGCTACATACTTCAAAATACAACCACAAAAGTGACTAAGTTCTTCACTCTCTGCAGGCTTCCAATAACTCCTTAAAATAAAACCAGAATCATCAACATTTCAATAATACTGGAGGTTATAGTTGGGTCTTAAAGATACCCAATTATGTCCATTTCACTGATTACAGTAGACTTTTTTCAGGCTTGCTCTGTCATGCAATTCCCTAATTACTAAATGTTCCTGCTGTTCATTCTTTACGAACCCCTTTTCACTTTCCTCCTCCTAATACAAGTACTCCTGCCTCTAAATAATTGCAGCAAGCCTTATTCTGATGTAATCATTGATCCATTAAATAAACTCATACCAAAGGAACTTCTTCCAGCATCCACAATAAACTTATTAAATTCCACGACTCCCTCAAGCTTCAGCCTCCATAAACTATGCCTTAAAACATAACCCAGCTCCACCCCCTGCCCTAGCAAGTAATATAAGACAACAGATGCCCAGGTATGGGAGCACAAATGATGTAATGATCGTATTGCATGGTCACACTCATAGAGGGTAAAATAAGAAAAAGGAATAACATGATGTTATCTGATATAGCTCAACAGCATTCATATTATGTTTATGAAATTTACACTGATTCCAGTATGTACAATCCAGCTCTAGTGGAATGGAAGGATAAAGCCCTGACTGCAGCCAAAGCGACCCAGGTTTGATTAGAAGCTTTGCTTGAGAGAGCTGAAAAAAGGCTGATTGTGCCCATGCTGGGCAGGGAGAGAGAGCTAGCAATGTGCTGTAGTCATCCTTTGGAAGAAGTGGTGAAGGATGAGACTTGGGGTATGGATGTGCTTCATCAAGCATCCGATGGGTAGTAGCCTACTCTGAGTACATGAAAACATGCACTTAGGAAGGCACCATGACCCTTACTGTAATACAAAATGTGCCCTGCCCTGCTCCCCTCACCCAGTGAATAGAAGGGTTAAGGGTGGTCTACTACTGTCATTGATGCAGGCTGAACCCTACACCCTGCCCTGCCCCCTCTTCCTATGAATAGAAGGATTAAGGCTGGTCTACTATTATCACTGATGCAGGCTGCACCCTGCCCTGCCATCTCCCCCCATGAATAGAAAGGTTAAGGCTGGTTTACTATTGTCATCTTGCTTAGAATGCCAGTAAAAGCACAAGCAGCCCTCATAGCTGAAGAAACAATAGCCTCTCCAGGTGACTCGTGCTGTTGCAGATCTGAGGATAATCCCTGTCACTAGCGAACGAATGGGCTTGAGTCTGATAGGGGGAGACTTTATGATCAGCAGGCACAGGGCAGAAGGAAGCAGAAAAAATATTCACAATGCATACTAAGTTTGAAGGGGGAAAGGAATTATGATGAGAGGTCGGGGGAGCAATGAAAGAGAAGAGACAGCAGAGTATGGAGATGTGCAAGATTATGTGGTGGATTAATGTGTATGTAGGATTATTGTGGTAGCATGACAGACTATTATGAGAGCATGAGCTAGAGACAGTTTAAAGAGCAGAGCATCTAAGTTATGCTTCCTTTTACAAAGCATTTACAAGAGACCTCTTTCTGTAATTATTGGTTTTTACTCGCAACCAGAATTCTAAATAAGCGGTGATGGATCTGACATTATCTGAGAGGGATTTGCACATTCTAGGGGCCACTGTAGTGAAACTGTGGTCTCTTCTATGTGCCTATTCCCTGGGAATAAGTTAGCCACTTAGTGTAAATAAGATCTCAGATTGTAGACTGGAGATCTTCTGGAAAACCTGCTGCAAAAAAAAAAATGAAAGGTGTATAAGTTTTAAAGTATATATGTAAGTAATTCACAACCTTTGCTTTATTAGTATCCATTTAACTTTGATAAGTATATTGCAGTGGTGCCCTTTTTTGGGGCCAAGATGACAAATCCACAGATGTTGTTAGCTGTTGTTTGTGAGGTGTTAAGGATCTTAATGGATGTGCTGACTGTGATTGCAAAGCTACCTTTGAGTTGAGTAAGCAGGTCTACCTTTTTGACTTTTGCTGCCCTGTGGTGTGGTATAAAGAACTGGGAACTGATTTTTTTCACAAAAGAGTAGTATGTTCATTTTAGACTCAGTTTTATTGATGTGTTGGAAGTTAATGTTTTGATATAGCCAGATTCCAAAGTATTTAAAATTTGTGTTTGTCTAAAGGCTTTTGGTTGTTATATTGTATGATCCACTGATTGGTTACTATAGCAATGTTTTGCTTAGCTCCCAACAGTGCTGACTCTGTTTATTTGCAATTTAGGATTAGATTGTCTTTTAGGTCAAGGGCTAGATGGGCAAGGTCCTCTTCTAGTTCTTTTTTTTATTTTACTTATTCATATACTAATTATGCAGATGACCATGATATTGTGCACAGAATCATTTTGATTTGTGGACATTAATTAGGGAGGTTATTGATAAGTAACTAGAATGGATTCCTGTGTTACTTCCATGTTTAGAGGTGATGAAGAAGAGAAATCTGAGCAAATCTGAACTTTAAATTGCCCCTATAGATGGCAAGGTATCAGTGGTAAGAACAACGTTTGTACTAATGTTGCAAGGGAAGAAATAAGTATTGTTTAAATAAAATTACAAACCATGGTAGTATGACATCTGCACCAGTGGGAGACTCCAGAGGGATTTCATTGGTGTACATTGTAATTTCATTAATTTGACTTTATTTATTTGTTAAAGATGAAAGAGAGGGTTAATGTGAAGGTCTGGTAGAGATTTGGGTGGATATAAGTTTGTGGGTGAAGCAGAAAATGTTTGAAGAATGTACTAGGAAGTCAAAAGGGCTGAGCCTGCTAGAAGGTGAAGGAACAGTATCTTCCTGAAAAGGGTTTTATTTGAGGATTACTGAGTGATATGATTTACATGGTTACAGAATTGTTTTCTATTGTTTATTAAGGAATCCTGGGAGAATCAGAGGAAGTTTGCCTTGTGTCTTCTTGTGTCATTTTGCCCAGACTTCTCACGGCAATGAAAGTGTCCTTGTTATCAGGTGAAACGTGTTGCTTCCATTTTTGCCAGGCCTTTTTTGTAGCCTAGTAACATTGGAATATATATATATATATATATATATATATATATATATATATATATATAAATATATATATATGTATATATATATATGTGTGTGTGTGTGTGTGTGTGTGTACATGTATATATATATATATATATATATATATATATATATATATATATATATATATATATATATATATATATATATATATAGAGTCACTTCATAAACTCAAAATACTGAAACATCGAATTTCAGTATCTCGAGACCATGAAACTGAATTAACAAAACACCGAAACTAAAAAACCCTGAGCTCAAAACCGTGAAATTCAAAAACCCAAACAAACTGCACACATCACACCGCACATAGACCAAAACACCCACATCACAATTTAAAACACAAAACTACACACACATACACAACTCATACACACATAAGCAGGGGGGCAAGCCCCCCTGCACCCCCCCATGTGATGTGCTGCGCCTCCCCCCCCACTTATATATACTAACTCCGAGATCACACATACAAGAAACAAAAGCAAACTCACACACGCACATTCTCCTTTCCCTCACACACACATCAAACATATCAGGACACTCACATACACTTTACTTCCCACTCAAAACCCTTACAAGACATTCACTTACCTGACATAACACCTAGATCCACACACAGCACCACGTGCCATCAACACACAAACCCGGAAACAATGTAGCGTAGCCCATAACCACGAATTTGAGATATTCACATTCGCGATTATGAACTTTTGCTATTTTCAACCTTTGGCTTTATAGTCTCGAGATATTGAAATTTGACATTTCAGTATTTCGAGATTATAAAGTGTTCCTATATATATATATATATATATATATATATATATATTTTTTTTTTTTTTCCTTTCTTTTTGTAGATATTATATATATATATATATATATATATATATATATATATATATATATATGTATATTTTTTTTTTTTTTTTCCTTTGGATTTGGAAAACTAATCTTTTAAAGTAGCAATTATTATTATTTTTTTGGGGTGGCAGGGTTGCATGGAAGGTGGTCAGTATGAGGTGGTTATTGTTATCTAGAGTTCACCTGAATGTTATTGGACAGTGGTCACAAATGGAAAGCAGGCAGGATGCATTTGCTGCTTTTTTCTGTGGTATCTTTGTTAAGAACTATCAATATTAAAGTTGAGTCTGCTAGATTCATTGATTATCTGAACCAGGCCAAGGACTGTAAGGAAGCCATTTATTTCTGTGTCAGATGAGTAATTAATAAAGAAATCCCCAGGCATGATGTGTTTTGGTGTGAAAATGTGATTTTACATTTCAATAATGAGTTGGTTGAATTTTATCAGAACTGATGTGGGTTGCTAGTAGGCTAAACCTTCTGAAAGATTGTTGATTTTGCTCAGTAGGATATTTATTATTTGACTGCTGGCATTGTGGTCTCTTGTGGATATATTTTGGGATAGAGGAAGGCTTTTAGGTAGATTTTTATGTGGAACAATTCATTACCACCTGATGTAAAGCCTGATCTGTTGAACACACTCCATAAACTGTGTCTTGTCATTCCATAACTAAAACAGAATGTTTAAGGTCTGTTTTGCAAAATTTCAGTTCATACTGCAATAAAGTTTGCTATGAAGCTGACAATTGCAGCTCTCATACTTAAACGATGAGAATGATGAAAATTACTGATGCTAATTGGTTTTCTTTGCCATTTCAAATGCTAATGTTTAAGTTTATAAAATTGCTGTTTCCTTGCCAAAAATATCAGCAGTCTTTTTTAATATGGTAGGTCCTATAATATATGGGGAAATCAATTATATGAGGTGTAGAAAGCTTCTGCAGCTAAAAACTTTGAAATAGTTGAGGTCTGTAATTGGCCATATTACCAATGTGGGCTAAAAAAGTCTTATCCAGTTTTTGAATAAAAGTTTTGAAAACAATATGTGGTCATCTTTTTTTTTTTTTTAAATGACAGCAGACTATTTTATAATGTTGTTAAGGCTACAGACACCTATTATATCTGACTCGAGAGTCAAATGTGATTTGCCAAACAAAGTTGTAAATCATCATCTGGAGCTGGAAAAAAATAAACATTAACCCAGATCTTGAAAATGTCACTATTATACTCATGAGAATGTATAAAGAAGTTAGCTCATTTTGAGATCAGGCAGAATATACTGTGATCATTTTTAAGTAATAACAGGATTTTAAAACACATTTCCACTACACCTGCTAATATTACAATGGCGTAGTCACTAAATTAATTGTGTTCAGTATTTAATGAGTTTTTATGAAGTGTCATCTCATGAAAATAAGCATATAACTTTTTGGATTTGCAAAAAAAAAATATTTATCAGAGCAAAATCATATTTAGTTGATATTTGAAAAACAGCAGCTATCACAGTTATGAAAAGTTCTGAAGAAAGAACTGTGTATCAGGTTGTCAGGGAAAATAGTGTTAGCCAAGTTAAAAAAAAACTGCATTTGCCAGGTAAAATGTGACTATAACTTTAGTATTTTTTTATAAACTGAGAGTAATGTGCTTTTCCTAAAGGTATTAATTACATGAATGCCTGCAACATTTTTTTAACATGTGCTGCAGACATTAATTTTGCAAAGCACGGCAAGAATTTCCTTTCATTGTGGAATAAGTGCATCTTGGCCTGGATCAACTAATCAACAGCAGTCCTACTCATGATCAATGAAAAAACTGCCAGTCTATATGACTGGAGAAAACAATATGAATTGCTAGGTTTATAAATCCACATTCAGCAGACAGCAATACCAAGTGGGCATCACTGAAAGCCGTCAGGTTTATTAATTAATGAGTTTGGCATGACAAGTTATGCCAAAATTGGCTTACTACTATTCTCCCTTGCCTTTTTGATATTGTTTCTAACAAACCAATAATCCTATGAGGTAACAGTCAGAGCCTGATCACCTAAACAGCTCAGCATAAAGCTGTGCCACTAATTGTGAAGTATTGCTCTTGAAAATATGTAGTCAAATTGCAATGTTCAAGAGCTGCAATGATGCAAACCAGTAGCATTACTATGGTGGTACCTATGACAGTCCTGCAGAACAGTGGACGGGTATACAAAGAATGACATCATCCAACAGTGAGCCACATCTGGTGCTCTCCATCTCACAATAGCTGCCAGAATGGTAACAAAAAGTACACATCACTTATATTTATTGACTGATTGATTTGTTTATTGCTTTTCAGTAACCAGGATAATCTGGATGGGTAGAGTCCATTTTCAGAGAAGGCCTGGACAGAAAAGCTCCATGCATACAGTTTCAGTATAAAGTACACTTATCTGGCATATGTAGACATAATGACATGCACACAAATAAGGGGTATACTCTGTCATTTACAAACAAAAAATTGAGGCACATTATATTTGCTTATTACAAGAAGAGCTTAGATTAGAAAGCATTTCTGATTTACAAGATGCTTTCATTCAGCTCTGGACACTTCTACTCCCACGTAGGTAACACAATGATTTCTCACTCCTCCCATTGGCTTTCTTTGCTACTGTATTGTGCATATTCATAATTATGGGTTCAATCCACTCAAAACAAATACATACACCATCATTTCTGGATAAAAATCTTTAAAAGAGAATCAGTTTGATGAAAATACAATCGAAATAATGCTTTTCTGTTACTAGGCTACCTTCATGAAAATGTTAACATATTTTCATCATAAATTTTAATATGTTCTTCTTTTGCCCCTATCTTATAAACCACGATGACAGCCAAGCTGAATTTCTAGCATAGAATTTATTTTTCCACAATGTCTGAAGTTACATTACTATGCAGTGACAGTGGTTTGAGTAATGGGGGGGGGTCAAAACAACATATTACATTATAAATTGAGGTGATTATATTTCAAGAAATGTGTTTGTCCATATTTGACAATGCTCCAAAATTATACAAAAGAGCCAACAGTCAAGGAAATGTATTGCAAAGCGACTGGTACCTCAGGAGCAAAGACATGACTTTGGATCAACAAATACAGTTCTGTATACTGTATTTAGATTGTGTGGGAATGCAGGAGATGAAAATGAAAGTTCTTCTTTCTGTGTGTCTGTACAGAGTATTTGTTGATTTATTGAAATGCAAAAGCATAAAAAACACAGGTGATCAATGTTAGCAGTTCAAAATCAGCTTCCTAAAAATCCTAAGCATTACAGAAAAAATGATCACAAAAGGAAAACAAACAGCCTTCTCTTGTAATCTGTTAATCAAAACACTACCTCTAAATTCAGAAATATTTCATCTGAATAGTTGTAGTGTTACAGAAAGGGATTTCCCTAAACTAAGCTGTAGGTTTGGGGTTATGGGCAGGGACAGCGTCAGTGTTAGGCTTAGCACACAATAGAAAGGTTTCACCACTTGGATTCATGTTACCAATGTATGCCTATGCTAACCCTACCACTAATTTCAACCCTATACCTTACCTTAGAAAAATCCTTTCTATAACACTAGCACTATACAAAACACTCAAGACACACAAAAATCAGATAACTCACTACAACATGCAACACAATTACACTTTAATGTTTCCCTGGACCCTGACGAATGGGAGATATAATGGGACAACATGAATATTATGTTTTTATTTATTTTTTTAAATTCAGTATGCTTCCAAGCAAGTTTGTATTGCTGCAGTCTGTTGTTTGCTTATTCATATTTCAGTTTCTGTCCTTTCTACACAAGTTATTTCATTCAGTTCTTATTTAATTACTCATTCATATAATAGCAACTGCCAAACAATCTCAAATAGATAATTGTTGTGTTGTGAGAACTTAGTGGTCAGAAGAACCACAGTGGTGAATTAGTCTGCATTCTTATCTACCTTTCCTTGCTCAGCTAGTTTATACGCAAGTTCTCCAGTAGTCAGGAGCACAGTTGTATAATGACATATGTAGTAGCTGATGTCTGCCTTCCAACACATATTTCGCCCATGAATCTTCCTGCCCACAGATTTCCCCAAATGCCATTGCAGTTTCATGGCCCAGACCACAGCTTACACTAAGCATGAATAGCAGTCATAGAAATGATCGGTCATTTCATGATCAAACCAATTCATGAACCTAATCACTATTATACACTCCTGAGAAGCCAGCACTACAAAGAATGCATTTTTCAGGCCTTGGGATTGGTTGTCTTCTATCTGTTTCTACCTATCCTGCAATAGGATAAGGGCAGTAACTAAGAAGATTCACAATCTACTTCATCTAACCACATGACCTGTTACACTGCCTCATAAAGACACTTAAGTATCTTACAATGTCACTGATGGCACGACAGCTACACTTATGTTACCCATCTAGTACTGACTTGAGTAAAGAAAGAGATGTATAAATACAGACAAACATCTTACCATACCCCTGAAATCATGTAGTGTTTAGGGCATCTCATCATCTACAGAGTGAATAAAGAAAGAGAGATAGACAGACAAACACACACACACACACATACACACACACACAGAGTCTCAGAAACAAACACTATGGACATGTTTTTAATGCGGGGCACACACACACACACACACACACACACACACACACACACACACACACACACACACACACACACACATAGTCTCAAAAACAAACACTATGGACATGTTTTTATGGGGGGGCACATGTTGTACAGATTCAAGGTGATGTAGAACAGAATGTCTCAATATTCAATGACCCATGACATGAAAATAAGATCTTTGATCATACCACTCCTTCTTTGAATTCAAGAACAAGCTCAGCGAGTCAGGAAAAATAAACAGTGAGGAAAACCGAGTAACCAGAGCCTTGCTTTCTTTTTCTAGGGATGGAATGACAATAGGAAATATTTGATAAGTCTTTAAAACCTAATAGAAGCTACATTTATCTTTATTAAATTTTTAAAAAGAAGCCCAAGAACAGACAATACAGATGTATTAATTAGGAACATGTGTAATAAAGCTCATGCCACAGTTAGGGTATGGTCTATGCACACACAGACAGGGAGAATTTAAAGAAAAAGGTTCCTCAAGAGATTTGGATGGACACCTTCAAACTGATATTACCAAAGAATTAATCACTTGTCAGAGAACTGACATCTGTTTATTTAAAGATGGAAGGGGTTTCCTGAACAACTATACCTGGAGGACACACTGCAAGATGGAGAAATCAGGTAACTCATAACTTTAAACAGACAAGTGTGTGCAGGACAGAAGATCCTGATGAAAGAGATAGATATATATATCTCCAAAAGACTGCCACTTCTCTGGAACAAGCTTCCAATTTACATGAAACAGAGACCCTGTCTGACCTTCTTCAAACACAACCTAGATCAATGGATGCATGACCGCAAATTCTCTCCTTGTGTGGTTATCATGTCCCTCCTGGACAGAGGAAGTCAATATTAACTAACAGAGACCCTTAGCTCTGCGAACATCACTCACCTAACCACTGACAATTGGGGCAACTCAGAGATAAATATGGCTAGGTTGTAAGGGTTCCAGGACCATTATCCTAATAACCGCCTATGAACCTATGGATTAGAGAACCATAAGGTAGAGGCAAAGGGCAGAAAAACAGATAGGATGAGAAGGAGTTTGGCACTCCAGAAGGTACAGTGGCAATGACCAACTATAGCAGCATTACCCTGCTGGTATCTGTGATATTCCTACAGGACAGTGAACATTTATTTTTATATTTTGTTTTTCTTTTGTTGACTATATTAGTCCCACTAGACTAGTAGCCTCTTTTCAGGGGAGACCCAAGGTGGTATTTATATTAAAAATTTGGCCCCCTACAATTTTCGATAGCTGCTGTGGAATCTTTTGCATCTACTTGAGCTACCGCCAATTCAAACAGATGGGTCCTTGGATTAACTTTTCATCTGAAGGACGACACACTCTGTCTGGTGTGGGATATAACTTACAGCCTTCTGTACCAAAGGCAAGTGTGTTACCTTTTGCACCACTGAAACTATTTAAATTATTAACCTAATGTGTAAGACTTTTAGAAGCAGTGCTATTAATCACAGACAATTGCTCTGACCTTGCCTGAATGGTGGTTACTTCACATCAGACAGACACTCCCCCATAGCTGTCGCATAAAGTACTGACTGGGTAAGCTACTTCCAGGGTTTCAGTTGCAGGGCAACTGGTTTATCAAATCATCAAATGATAATAGCACTGGTTTATCACTGCAGAAGTAGTGAAAAATGAAGGAGCAGATATAGGCCTGTGGGATACAGGCATGTACTCTTTGGAGTGGCTACTCCAGGCCTTTTGCATAACCACCATTCATGCAAGATACTGGTTCTAAACAGTTTGCACACTGGCTTTGAAGTTCATTTATGTGCACTTGACCCTCTTTGCAATGCATATTAGAGGAACAAAGCATCAGTCATGATAGTATTGCTCACTAGTATATTGCCTGTCACCTTATGGTTCCTGGGATTGCTTGCATAGTACTGTTCCTATATTCCTACTAGTCCTCATGTGAACACGATAGCCATGAATGATAAGCCTGGCAATGTTTGAATGGGTATACTGGTATACCATATCTTTAGAAATTCCTACATTTTCATGCTTAATTTATTCCATGAATTCATATCAGTGTTTATGGTATGTGTTGTGAAATAAAACTCCAGTATCATGCTCTGACACTTCAATGAGTAACTACAATCTAGAAAATCATTGAAACACGACAGTCTGTTGATTGCTATTCTGTATGGCTAATAAAATGACCATTCTTTAGATCTAATGCTGCCAGCTTCCCATTGAGCATTTTATTAATTTATAGTACCTGCTGTCATATTTAGATGGTTTATTCATTGGGATAAGTAATTTGTTCTGCAGCTTTAAATTACATAAAGATAAAATGAAGGCACATTACATGAACTGAAGCAAAATACCAGCAGAATTCTTTATTTCATGTCAGCTCTCACAGGTATTCAAAATTACTGCTGTTTTTGGCACTGTGCCATGCTAACATAAATAATTATACTAATTATACACAAATTGCTTTCTATAGCATAAAAAAATGATGTGGTTAGTACTTAACCATGTTCAGTGACCAGTAATTCTGAGCAGCTTGTCTGCACAAATGATGAAATACATTAGCAGTACAAATCTGGGATCACAGAGGCAATGGTTGACTACAAAAATAGCTAGAAAGAAACTACAACATATCTTTCTTATTCTATCCACTGTAAAATAAAGACTGAAAATTCCAAATGCTGGGAAGCAAAGGAGCTTGTCCTTGCAGATAGTCTTATTGCCTGTAGCTCTCAAGAATGAAAAAGACACGACTACCCATATGTTGCAGTATCCTCTATTAAAGGTTTACATACTTAAATGAACATGACTTACTAGTGTCCATGAGTCACATACATAGCTCTTTAGATACCATTTACAGCTACATGCACATGCTGTACAACATAATGTGCAAACAATCAGAAAAATCCATACTTCTGAATCCTTTTTGGATTATGATGTTTTCCTCAAATACGTGATGCATTCTGTCTTTACAAGCAAGCACTTTCATGAAGTAAATAAATATAATGCCTATAGAAAGGATCATGTTAGTTAAACAAAATTTATAGATTATTACAATGAATATGACATAATTTATAGTAACTATGCAATTGATTGGGTGGATTATTTGTAGCATGGCCAATGCAATCCCCGCTGCTTGTCTCACCTTTCCAATAGGGTTTGTGAGGCAAAACTGAGTGTGTGTTAGATAACAACCATCCAAACATGTAGGCTGCATTTGAAGAACATCAGGGTACAACTTTAAATTAAATCCAAGCACCTTAGGCAGGACTAAAACCCCAACCCCCAGTCTTCTGATTATCCTTGCATAAAAGCTAAGTCTATACCCAGAGAAACTGTCATTCATTTAAAAGCTTACCTACCTTTTAGAAAGTGCCATAGGAACTTTTACTGCCATGGACTCCAGTAGACAGGACAGTTTAACGTCTCGTCTGAAGGACAGCACTAACAAATGCAGCATCTCCTTCTGCTGCATTGCAATATCAGTAATGAAGACAAGGGCAACTACAGGACTTTGTGTCTGAGAATCTGGTGTGGGAATATAACTCACAGCCTTCTTATCTTATGGCATCAAAGGCAAATATCCTACCTACTGAGCTACCCACCCTGACAAGATTGAACTTTGTACCTATTTCATCTCACGCACCACACCTTCTATACCAGTCAGCCACTCAAAAGGTTATTTGTGTCTTACAAGTTTGGAACAAATGCTTTTGATGTAAGACTGGGTTAGCTGAATGCATAAGTTAAACTCCACTTGCTAAGGATCTCTTGTCACATCACCATTACAGTGGTTGCTAATCTACATCTAACTAGCAGTCTTACAGTACTAGACAAATTTTTACCCATTTTGCTGTGTCCTCAGAAGGGCCTTTTCACAGCAGATAATCACAAAAGAAATTGGATGACTGTTATGAATATAACTTGCAATCATGGATATAAAATTTGATGCTGACCACCTTAAAAAACTCCAGCTATACTCTGTCACATATTGTCTACTCTGAGATGATCTCTGCTTAACATACAAGGCCATGTCAAACCCAGAGTTGTTGGACATGCTACACTTAAAGAAATCCCAATCCCTCATCACAATAAACAAAAGATGTTGGAGGGATAGGTTCCTGACCCAGAGACTCCGTAGACTCTGGAATAGACTGCCCATACATGTCAGGCAGAGTGCCTCTTTGGCCCTCTTCAAAAGGAACCATGATGTTTGGATGGGAGAAAGGAAATTCACCCCGGGGATCATGTCAGTCGCCCTGCTAGACAGGGGTCCAGGAAAGTAAATAGTGTGGGAAGAAATAGTTAGGGAATTGTTTTGGCTAGGCTTGTATAGGCCCTAGGGCTGATAGCCTAGTACCAACCTATGAACCTATGACAAGTCATTATCCAGGGCTGTGTCAGCAAAACACAGACTATTATTAATTCCCTGGATAAGAACAGAATGTAAAACAAAGTCATTGCTAAAACAGAGAAGTAATATTGAACTATACTTTTAGAAGAAGTCTGAATTACAGACCCAGAGAAACCAACTCACTGATTACAACTGCTCAGAAAATCAACTCTGTAAAAAAAGTAAATGTATGTTTTTTATTTTTTTGCAGAAGGGAAAGTCCTTTTGCAGCACTGAAATTATGTATACTAACTTCATTATGGCACTAAGATAAAACAGACTTCTTTTTTAATCCAGTTCATTCTTATCTTGGACCAGTGGATGGAGAATTAGAAATTTGCCCCAGGTTGGGTACCTCTGTCTCTACTACACAGAGAAGACAGACTATACATATTTGACCACCCATGCTTAAGCCTATATATACCCCTTAAAATAACCTTAATGTATTTAAACTTGCCAGAAACATTTGGAAATCATGAATAGGATTAAAAAGGATCCTGGGATCATTAGCCTAGTAGTCAACTATGAACCCATGTGTGACAAAGGGGGATACTGCCAGCCCAGCTATATGGTATTTTGTAAATAATTATATGTAATTTGTGAATATCAACATGATTTATATAAGATACTTGTGTTACAAATGTATTAGAACTATATATCAGGTGTATGTCAAACTGCTGGTACAGAAGTATGTGTTGAAAAGGTTTTTGCAAAGTGTTTAAAATGTAACCACAGCATGCACTACTGGAATAGAACAGAAATGTACCTGCACTATTGCAGCTGTTTGGATGTACATATTTTAACAGTGAAAACTGGAATACAGAAGGTTAACTTCAGAAAAATAGTTGAAATTAAATTACTTTCCCCAGGATTTACGAATCCTCCGTGTAAGACTAAATAAGTCTTACTCAGAAACTGCAGTTGAAAGGTATGACGTCAGCGTGCCATGCATATTCATGAGGGCACGCTGACTCTACTCCAAGTCTAACACAGACCGTGCAGGAAGGCAGGGGGCGTGTCTGACTGCCGAGCAGTCCAAAGGTCCACGCCCCTGCAAGTGTCTGAATTATGAAATGTCAACACACATGAGCGAGTCCGCTCAAATGTCTACATACCCAACACTACACTCCCTCGCATTGTAAACCCCCAGTACAGTTATAAAATGTAAAACTTTTAATTTGTTTTTATAATTCCCGATATAGCTGCCCGTATTTGCATGTGTTTGTACGGGTGTGCTCATTGCTTGGCTGCAGTTAGCAATTTCCACATTGAAGAGCATAATAAGAAATGTTTATGCAAATTAAGCCAAATCGCAATAGCATAGTGGTAGAGCCTTCACACAAAGAGGAGGCATTCACGGTTCGAGTCCCACCACTCCCCTTTCTATTTTATGTTTTAAATTAGTATATGAAATAATTCTTGACATATATGAATAAAATTTTACTAAAACGCATTGAAATGGCCTATGTATCAGTGAACAAAATGTATATATATAAATATAGGAAGGATCTTGACATATAATTGCCCGTAGCTAAGCAGCGCTTTACCCAGCACAATAAAGTCACCCGTAGTTAAGCAATGCTTTACCCAATGCGATATAGTTGCCAGTAGTTAAGCAGCGCTTTACCCAGTGCAATATAGTTGCCTGTAGTTAAGCAGTGCTTTACTCAGTGCAATATAGTTGCCCATAGCTAAGTAGGGCTTTACCCAGAGCAATAGGTTTGCGCGGAGGTGTGCACCGCTCCAACCAGCACACAGTAGGGCAACATGGAGCAATGTAGATCAAAGTTGCCTAAACACAGCCACACCCCCTAGCCTGTCTGGACAGTAGTAAAATAAAAAGCAATGACAAGGTTCGAACCCAGGACACTGTGCAGCATAATCAAAGCACTGAACCACTAAGCCATGCCAGCTTAGGATAACCAGCTACTGTTAACATTCATATACTTATAAATGGTAGATTAACCATTGCTAAGCAGGTCTGCAGTCAGCCGAGAATTTTCAAAAATGGCCAATCACATAAAAGTGCGGGAAATGTGGCATATTTAAGCTCCATAGGCGGGAATACTCGCCATAACTGATTGTAGCTCCCATCTGCAGTCAGACTGGCTGATGCTGGAGAGGGTACATGCTTTCGAGGGCAATGCTGGGGCATCGAGGAGTCAAAATACATGGTTTGGCTCCTTGTCTACCGTCATGAGTCAAGACTCCTGCATGGCCAGTTCCATGGGATGGAGTACAAAGCAGAGGCTTGGAACCGGTTAGCTCATGATCTCACCAGTGCCACAGGTGTCCCTCGGACTGGTGAGCAGGTCCATCACCACCATGCAGACCTGAAGAGATGGAAGCAGGACCTACTGAACCGATGGATACAGGAAGCCCATGGGATGCAAGATGCCCCACTACTGAGTAGGTAGCCATGGAATGAAGTAAGTAAGACATGCTAATCTAGTCTATATAATGGATAGGTATGTCTCAATATCCCTTCATTTACTTCACAGCTGCAGGAGTCCGTGCTGCGAATCAGCAAGCCTATGCAGATAGGCTGCGAACGCTGCGCCACCAGGCAGGTTAGTAATTATTCTGCATGTATTGTTATATAAAATAGGTGAGAGAGCCTGAAAAAAAGCGTTGTAGCCCAATAATACAGCCATAAAATGCCCTGAATAATTTCTCTGCATGTACTGTTATATAAAATAAATCAGAGAACCAGAAAAAGAGTGTAGTAACCCATTAATAAAGATAAAATAAGTCCAGAATAATATCTCTGCATGTACTGTCATATAAAATAAGTGAGTGAGCCTGAAAAAGAGTGTTGTAACCTATTAACAAAGGTATAATATGTCTTGAATATGTCTTCCATATGCACTGTAATATCAAATAAAGGAGAGATCCTGTAGAAAAGTGTGTAATGTAATTAATAAAGGTATAATACTTGGAGTGTGTCTGTGTCACATACTTTGAAATGTTGTTGTACCTTGCATTATATAAATAGTACTGTTGTATTAAGTGGTGTCAACCCACAGTTGGGCAGTCCCATATAAAGTGGAGGAAGGAAGTGCCAGTAGCTGTGAAGCATATATACGGTCCTCAACAGTTGGTTAATGGCTGGCATGCATAGGTAAATCTGGCACACGAGTAGCTTGTTAATTTGTTCCCCAGAAATGTGAGTGTGCTACATGAAATGTAGGGTTCTGTAGAAATTTAACTGAAAATGTCACGTGAACACAACCAGATATGTAGATATATAAATATAAATAAAATATATAACTATGTAGCAGTAACATCTGCATCTTGGACAGTTGGTATGTCAGATATAGGTCAGGTATATAATGAACTAGCCAAACCCATTACACAACCTAATGCATGTTGCCTAGTGTAATAATACATGTAGAGGATATACACCTGCAGTCAATAGGAATGTAGAGTAGACTAAAAGTACTTATAAGATGTTAATGGAGGTTTCTTTTTACACCCTACTGTATGTGGATAAACAATGCAATTCCACACCTCAATGGGTATGTCTAATCTCAAAACATTTGTTGGGACATATGTCCTATTGTTCTATAAATATCTGCATTTACTTTGATGCATGTGCCCTGTTCAAACACCACAATCTTGGTGGCCTGTTGCCACCAATCATCCCTGCATGCTGTTGGAATGTCCATTATCGTTCAATATATGCATGTGTTATGCTTGCTGTTCAACTGTTGAAACCCTGGTGTGTTGGGTTAATGGGAATATTACTGAATGCTGTTACAACTAAATTGGAATGCTGTTGTCTATGTTGTAATTAAACACACCTAATCACAGAACGTATGGGAAGGCTGGTCCCAGCGGACCCACCTGTCCCTCCTCAGCTGGCGATTGCACCTGGCTCCAGCAGGTCCGGTGCCCAGCCCGGGCTCCCCTAGTCCGTTGGTCCTGTGCCACCTTTGGGTGGAAGCGCTGCAGGGGATGAGGCTCGTCCCCCCCCCATGCAAGCGTGGGTGGAGAAGGGCCACCTGTCACCCTCCGAAGGATCCAGGCTGTGGTGCATAGGGAGATCTAGCATTCAGTCGCTGATCCCCTATGCCAGCTCAAGGCGAGAGTGGCATGACTCATGGTGAGCCTGCCCCTCCTACGCAGCCCCCAGCACAGCCACCCTCGGGGCTGTGAAGGTGCAGTGGTGACTGCCCATGGGTGGGGATCTCAGTTCCACTGTTACCATCTGTGGGCTCATGGGCTTGCGATTTCCAAACATCCATCCCCGTCAATTGTGTTCACCCACCCCATGTGTCATACTCCGCCCCTGTATGCATCTTGTTTGTCTTGTCTGTTTACCTCCCCAACCTACCTCCCCAAATATACCTACTTCCTCTACCTCACATTCCACTCTCACCTGAAAAAAAAAAGGGCAATCTGTTCCCACAAAAAAATTACGCCCCATACATAGCTGCCCATTTCGCACACATGTCCACTGGACATGTAAACTGATAATTATAATTGGCAGTACAACATACTTTGTTGTCCTCACCCCTCTCTCAGGGGTGGAAGGTTTCAAATTTCACTCCAAATTTATTGCATATGCACAGCTGTTGCTGGTAAAGAAATGGGCAGCTATGGACCTTCCCTACACCCATCCTGCACATCCTGAGCTGGTTTCTCTACTGTCTTTCCCTCTTTGTGCCCCCTTTTTCACCACTTTCCTATCTCCCCATTTTCTTTTCTTTCAAAGAAATTAGCGCGGGGGTTAGTGGGAGTAAGCACTTTTAAGCAGTAGTTAGTGGGGTTTAAACGAGTGTGCGCATGTATGCGCTTAGCTAAGTATTGCTAAGCATCGCGCAAACCCACGCAAACCCGCTTACAACTACTTAAAAGTGCCTTAGTCACTCTGTATGTCAGGGCCCTTGTTCTGCTCAGCAGCAAAATAAGACACCTCTGTCAGTCTCGAACCCCAGACCTTGGACACTCTAGACTGCATGAAGTACCACTGAGCCACAGCAGATATACAATAACTTGGGGCTGAAATAAATATATCATGCAATACAATGAGTGAATGTAAAGGAAAAATAGGAAGGCCATAACATAAAGCTTGTTCTGTGGATCTTTACCAGCAATTGTTGTGGAATTGCATTACATGACTGTGATAAGAGAAGCAGCCATTCTAGCAGCAAATAATGTTATAGAGGCACTTTACAACCCTCACACAGTATCATAGCAGGACAAACACTGGCATACCTGATTAGGGCAGAGGCCATACTTCCTAACTGTGACTACTTTTCAGGGATGTCCTTGATTGTGAAACATATTTTAGCTGTGTCCCTCTGAATCCCTCTGAAAAGTACTGACATTAGTCAGAAAGGTGGACAGACCACCTGCCTTGATAAACTAAAAGGTACACACCAATCCTTTAAGTCCAGTAAGATAACATTCACACAATAATACATAATGCTCTCTGTATGTCTGCATCCCCCCCCAAATTTTAAATATATGTGTGTGTTTAGGGTCTACCAAGGATGTAGGTAGGCATACTCAGTACTGGAATTGTCCAGTTTTCCTGAGAATCATGTTCGAATGTCAACAATAAAAAACACAAACCCTGCAGAAGTGAGTACATTAATATGCACAGTATAACAGTTCACAAACAGTTCATGTGCCAAAAGAATACTTCTCAATAACTACTTTTGTATGGCAGTTAATTATATAAGTAGAAAAGAAACTACATACTCACATATATCTTGTGTAAGCATCTGTAGGGGTGAGTTAAACTCTACACTGATAGCTCTGTACTGGAAGTGGCAGCAGTCAGGTCTGAGTACAACATGTACATCACTGTCTACACCTCTAGCTTCAGATATAAGAAGTATACCAACCTTCTGACTTACACAACAGTCTCCACAGCAAACAAGCACGGGCCCCACTCTGGAAATCTGAAAGGGCTATGCCTACATAACTTAGCAATTTATAGCATTGGGTTGCTATGACAGTGAGTACTGCAATTACCACATAGCAGGCTGTATGCATTTACCAAATGCTGGGCACCAGTTGGTGCAGAGGGCATCACATGCACATGTGCAGATATCTATAAAAGCAGACTGTACTTGCTATCCCCACATGCAATCATTACATTGCACGTGTTATACCATCTGCAAACCTTGAGATGAGTAAAAAAAAAATATTACTTAATAAAACAAAAATTTAATTAAGTAAAACAAAATTACTGAATTACTAAACAAAAACATTAATTAAGTAAAAAAAAAACTTAATTAATAACCAAAAAAATTAAGTAAAAGCAAACTTTACTTAATACCAAACAAAATCGTCAAAACATACACAGGTGGACCTGAAAGTGACAAACAGGTATGTAACAGATATGTGGTTACCGGCAAGTAGTAGATGTTTATGAAGAGTACTGTACATACTTTGAAACATGCATATGTGGCAGCAGTAGGTATGTATGCACTGATGCCATGCATAACTACTGCCATGGACAAATTAGTGTGTAGCTGTGTGCAGTGGGACATAACTGTGACATATGTAGCTCAGCATTAAATGTCAAACATCTGATCATGTTATCTATGTTCTGTACAGTACTGTGTATAATGGCTGCTTGGGGGAGTAGTGCAAACAGCTATATAAACCTGGATGTGACAGAGTAACACATGCATGATAGTCATATAATGTGTAGCTTAGCATTGGCAACTGCTGTACCAGGCTAGTATAGCAATGTAGCATTAGCAGCTATAAATACTCCCTGTGTTGTAGCAAGGCCCAACAGGTCATCCGTGAGGTCTATGGACTTACAACAGTGTGTACCTTGTGTGTGTATGGCACACACATATGGAGAGATATTTATGTGTCAGATATATTAGCATCTTAACATGTGCATAGAGCAAGGGACATACTGCAACTGTTTGTGAAGGGTGGACATATATATGTTGGTGAAGGTTATGTGCATATTTTTATGTAGGTTGTAGTGTGTGGCAAACAAGACAGCATACAGTGCTGGTATATGACATGTGGTGTTTAAACGCTGTGGGTATGATATGTTAGGATTTTAGTCTTCCAGACAGGGAGTCCTGCTAAAGATACATGGGCTGAGAATACCTTCAATGCATTCTGCACAAGACTGTGTAATATTAGTACATAACTGTATCCCTCTCAACCTTTGCATAATTGATATTCCCACCATGAATGGTGGACTGTGTATGTGCCTATATGTAAATCTATATGTACACCAATGGATGTTTATATGTACACTCAAGATCAATGTTGTAAATTTATTGCCATCCCTTTTGTTAGAAAACCCTGTACCCATGAACTACCATATAGGTGGTAGTCTACTCAACACCAAAAGTGTGATAAGAGACCATGGGACACAGGTGGACAGTAGTGTCCCTTTTGATAATCACAGTGCCACACTAGTCATGTAAACTGTGTATGGTCCACATGTCATCAGGAAAGATGTGTCATCCATGGAAAAAGAGGTCAGTGTTCCACTCTACTCAACAGTCATAAAACCCATCATAGAGTAAAATTTCCCTTTTGGTATGTACCTCAGAAGACATCTACAGCAACTGTAGACACCAGGCACATACCTCACAAAGAGTGTTACCAGATGCAAACAGATGCCCCATGTAGACTGTCTTACAAAACCACAGCTACACTGTGTCGCATACCACCTACCCAGAGGCAACCTCTGCCTAACATACAAAGCTATGCCAAACCCACAGGTGTTGGACATGCTCCATGTAAACAGATCAAATTCCCTACAAGCTACACACTGTACTGATCTAAACCTTGTAACATCAAAAAGCAGAACATGCTGGGATGGTACATTCTCATCTCAGACACATACTATACTCTGGAACTAACTACCTATCAGTAGCAAAGAAAGGTCCTCATTAGCAGTCGTAATGAATAATCATGATGAATGGATGTTAAATAGGAAATACAACCTGAGAATCACCTCTGTGGCTCTGCATGACAGGAGCACATGAACTTAAATTACATGGGTGTTGATGGGCAGGGTACCGTATGGCTAGGCTTCTAGAGGCCCTATGGCTAATAGCCTATTAGCTACCTAGGACCTGATACACACACATACATGTACTTGCTGCATTAATTGCTATGTGAAGTTGATCGAGTGTGATGGTGAATGTGTAGGTGAATGTGTCAGCATTGTATATATGTGTGATAACCTAGTGGGAAACTGTTTATATCATGGTATGTAGTGTTCTAGCTCTGATCCCCGCAAAAGATATGTATGCTATTGCTAGGCAGGAAAAGCAGTATGGCATACGGTGTGACGTAGTCCCATGGTGTTGACTGGAGTGTGCCATTGTAGGCTAAAGCAGTACATGTATGCTTATTGATTGTTAACACTAGTGACTACAAATCCCGTATGAACTGTAGTACTACCTGAAGCTGTAGGCCTACACAGCACAGCATGGTGTATATCCACATTGCTTGGAAACACTGTTTTGTTTGTTACCTGTAGTCCTCACACATTACATATCTCAGGCATAATGTTTTTTAAGTGCTGACACAGTACTGTATGGTACACAGGTGAAGCTCATCTTGGTTGCCATACCTTTGTGTCTTGTAGGTATGTCTGATGTGTGTGTGGGTATGCCTGTAACATGGCCTCAGTCGTATGTGTGTTACAGGATATAAGTGCATATCTAGCAACATGTATAGTGTAGTACAGCAGTATGCCACCTATATTGATGAATGTGCACATATGTTACTTAGGGGTTTGCTATCAACAAGTAGTGTGGTGTACTGGTAGTACTGTAACTGTACTTTACAATCATTTCAATGGATGACATATTTCTGTATGCATTAGCTTCATATATACCTCCTGTGGCTAGGTGGTGCATTGTGTCACATACAGTGTGCCATGTACTGTTGTATAGTCTTGCATACTGGTTTCACTTTGTTGCTGTGCAGAACATGGTTTGATATATAGAATGTGCCAGGCACTGTCAGGCAGTTGTGGGCTGAGCACTGATATGTGGTATTAAAAGTGTGTATCTACTGGCAGCCAATAGGTTGCTATATATGGCATTTCATTGTTATCTGTACTTTAGAATGTTAAGTGTGCCACATGACTTGCTCACAATTATTGTTTTATTGTCTTCCAGGGACATGTCTCACCATCGCAACCCTGCGTATTCCCTGAAGAGGAGGAAATCATTATATCCACCCTAGTACAACATCACACCCTGCTGTTCTCCAGAACCAGCCAGGACCAGTATGAGCGCACTGCACTGTGGCAAGATGTTGTCCGTCGGGTTAATGACGTAGGCATGCATAACCGGACTTATGAGCAGGTACGCCATCACTGCAGTGATTTAATTAGACATCTCCGGCAGCATGCCTATGATGTCTGCAGACAACAGCTTGCCACAGGTGGTGGTGCAGCATTACATCTGCCCCTTACCAGAGTGGAAGAGCTGCGCCTCAGTGTGGTGACTCCTGGCCAACCACTACAACAGACATGTGTCATCATGGAGGCCGGAGTCACCCAGCAAGTTGACTCGGAGCATGCAGGTAACATGGCATATCTGTAGACTACTGTTAGCTCGATTGTTAGAGCATGCATATGTCAGATGTGTACTGTGGATTTAGAAGATGTTGAGTCTGGTGTTGTGCAATACTGATAATTTAGAACATAATCTGTATGTCTGTGACTGTCAACTGTTGTACTACTGTAAAACTGCAAACTCACAGCAGCAATGCCATAGTTGTTGATACTGACAAACTGCCTCATATCCTTGTAGGTCCCTCTGGTGTGACAGCAAGACAGCAGACCCATGCTGGTGAGTGTTCTACATTTAATATAGCAAATAACATGTGCATGTCATAGGTGAGTTGTAGGCCATATACACATGTAAAACACCTACACATAATGCATGCTCTGCATGTTTTCTGTAGGACTATGCACATCCCAGTAACATTAGTAGCTGCCTCAAACACATGCAATATACAGAGCATCCCAAACAATTGTGGTACACTGTAGTGGACATTGTATAGGCAGAGTCAATACACATGCACACAACATACACCACTTTGTCATATGCAGTATGTGTTAATATGATACACATGGCATATTGAGGCACCTGCTGTAAGGTCAGACTCCAGTATCCCAAATGTCATCCACACAGCACACATACTATACCTGAGGGGAAGAGGCCTATCATGGGGTGGTGTGACACTCTTCAACACACAACAAACACATTTATGTTAGGCAATGTTCCCTATTGAACACCTTACATACCCATGTAACAACTGCCTGTGAAATGGTTACTGTAGCCACAGTGCTGCAGTTCAGGTACAGCAAGATAGTTGCCAGTGTGGCACACATTAGTGGCCTTGAGTGACCACATGACGCTGCCTGATGATGGCTCATGGCACTACACTACATCCAGTTACAGTAACTACAGTACTACACATAGCATTCATTGCCATACACCTGACAAATGTGTGCATTCAGCCATGGTATGTATACCTGTGAGTGATGGTGCACAGGACATTGAAAAGCATTTCATACTTGCACAGCAATGTTGTGTCCATGTACACATTGTGTTCCAGGGTGAGGCCAATCATTGAACAATACACGTGCATCAAAGACATGTATACTGTTATTAACAAGGACTCTCTATACTCACACTGCATGCTGTTGAGCAACACACATCCTGCATGCTGACATGTGTGATAGGACTCTTTGGCTTGTGATACTGTACTCCACCATCGACCACTAATGAGTATGTTCTGGATTGCTGTTGGCATGTGTGTGTGTGTGTGTATGTGTGTGTGTGTGTGTGTGTGTGTGTGTGTGTGTGTGTGTGTGTGTGTGTGTGTGTGTGTCTACTTTAGTGAGTAGTGTATTTGTGTTCATGTGTGCATCTGTTCATGTCTTCATGTGTGCATGTGTTCATGTGTGCATGTGTGCATGTGTTCATGTGTGCATGTGTGCATGTGTGCATGTGTTCATGTGCGCATGTGTGCATGTGTGCATGTGTTCATGTGTGCATGTGTGCATGTGTGCTAACATCATGTACAGATTGTAAAGTGTGTTTCCTGTCTTCCTCTCACAGGTGCTGAGGTTGTGTTGGTTGAGTGCAGCAGGGAACCTGAAGTCACTCCCACAAATAGTGGAAATGATGATACATGTGTTGTGGCACAGGCAGGTTTGACAGGGTCTGTCGTTGGGCCGCCAATCGACAGTACACAGCTTTCCACCCCATCTATGCGCACATTCATACTGCTCATCACCAATGGCCTTAGCTGAGGGACAGCATACAGTAAGCATTGACCAGGATAGTGTGGTATCTATGGCACATGCATCCCCTCACAGCAACTATACCCAGATTCCTGGAACGGTACCACACAGGCAGATGTCCAGGCATTCTCATGGGAGCACTGCTGGTCATAATGCCCCTGGCAGATATTCCCCCACAGGTCTTACAACCTCAGGTATGTTCCGGGCTGTAATGCAGGCACAGGCACGTATGGAATGGTACACCAGACAGGGAATAAGGGCGCAGAGGGCCCATAACACCATTATCAATGATAGTATCCGTGACCTTGCCGGTGCCATCCGTAATTACACCGAGGTCATTGATAGATGTTGGGGGGAGACATTAGATGTCCTCCGCAATGTCATGTCCATGTGCCAGGACAGTGCAGGATGGCTGAGAGGTCGACATGGAAGTATGCCAGCACCATCATCAGCTGGCAGTCATCGCGGACGACACACAAGTCACAGCCCATAGTGGCAGTACCAGCCCCAGCAATGTTGGGGCTGGGCTGTCAATAGACCATCATAGAAGACCACGTGCACGTGGCTCTGGATAGTCCCAGCAGGGACATGGGTCCAGTCAACATCCCTCTGCCTCTGATGATAGTACCCACTCTGGGTTAGTACCCGATACTGTCTGTGGCACCTCTGCCAGGCACAGGTACTGTGTCCGTGGCTAGAGATGGTGATCTGTGCAGTCTGGCAGGTACAGTCTGTGGCTGTCCCACAACCTCCCGTATATGGTAGCCACATGGTGGAACTGTGTGCATGCAGACACACACTCATAAACCAAACACCTAGGGCTAACACATACACACACATTACATCAATATTGACCCATGCTGTACTGTTGTCCCTCACACACATACACACACACACACACACACACACACACACACACACACACACACACATACACACACACACACACACACACATGTCAATTGGATGGGTCAATGTCGGGCTCTGGCAAACCAACAACACACCCTGTGCATATGATTAAGCTGTGCCACCTCCTGTCATCTGTAACATTGATGCAGGAACAGGATAACATGGTGCTGATGCAAAGGGTGACTTTATAACAGTGTAGCAATGTTAGCATGTTGTCAACAGTAAAGTGTAATGATATCCCTGTAGGCATATCTGAGCAGGCATGATGCATTAAAGCTATGATTATCAATGTAGTATTGTTTACACCAGTGTTAATTCCAAAAATGCATTGTCCACCCATGTGCCACTTGGCTGATGTGTGTAGTTCTGGCAGCATGAGTTAGTGAGTGGACAGTACATGTGTGATGTGTGCAGTACAGATTTGCAGGTGTACATTTGTGAACATGGTGGAGGTGCACTGTCTGCATGTACGTGCATAGTGGACACATGGGAAGGGTGACATGCCCTGTATTACACAGTGTTAACACTTCATAGTTTCTATTGGTGGCCAGTATGCATTTTACTACACATATGTTTTAACTTGGGTACACATGTGTGTATGACATGGTTTGACACCATGCTGTGGGTGATACT
The DNA here is from genome assembly GCF_019279795.1 of Protopterus annectens. Taxonomy (NCBI): domain Eukaryota; kingdom Metazoa; phylum Chordata; order Ceratodontiformes; family Protopteridae; genus Protopterus; species Protopterus annectens. The sequence goes on along the minus strand of NC_056733.1, from coordinate 360,895,915 downwards.
GTTACTATTTGTCATTGGTTTGCATTCTGATAGTATACACAACCTCATGCCTGTCAGCCTGGGATGACATGCTCGACAAGCCACGATGCTTCGCTAGGGATGGCTTGTACCTGTCACCCCTGGGCTTTCAGATATTGGCAAAGGCTCTTGCCACCCCCATAGTGCCTTTTTTAGGCAAGGCTCAAAAGACAAACCCACCTCCATAGGTATCACAAGGGATAAGAAACTAAGAGTAATGCTACTCAATGCCAGAAGTCTAAACCTCAAGATGCACTTTTCGAAACTCTCCTTAGCATGGAGAACATCGATATCTGTGCAGTAACAGAAACCTGGTTCAAGGCTCCCGAGAGCACCCCAGCACTACCAGGTTATACCTCATGCCATGTTTTTCAGCCCCAAAACTTGGACTGAACCACAAAAGGAGGGGAAGTATCAATATTCGTCAAAGATACCCACACCTCCAAGATGGTGGCACAGCACGAAGCATCAGAGACTATCCATGTGCAACTAACAGTGTGTAAAACTGCCTTCCAGTTTATAGCCTGCTACAGACCACCCTCCCAAACCCAGGAACCCCACTTGGCCTTCCTGAGAACACTGGAAAATATGAAGGTCTCTCCAAACATCATTATATTGGGCGACTTCAACTACCCAAACATAGACTGGGAGCATTACTCTAGCTCCAACACTCTAGCCCAAAGGTTCCTAGAATTTTTATAAACTCAAATGCTATGGAACAGCTTGTTACCACTCCCACAAGAGGGGAAAACATACTGGACCTGATCATCACCAATATGGGGACTCTATGCTCCAGACCAGAAGTGTATCCCTCACTGGTAAGATCAGACCATAAACTAATCTCACTAGATATTCACATCCCGACCCCATCCCCTGCCTAGAAAACCACACTAAAAAACTTCTCTAAAGCAAATTTCACACTCCTCAAAACAAAGGTGGAATCCTTCAAAGCCCTCGGGCCTGTGGAAAATACGGCCCAGACCGCAGAATCCTTTATAAACGCATTCTATGAACACCTTCAGGAATGCATGGATCATGCAATCCCAAACAAAACCAAGACCCAATCCTCCAAAGGCAGGCATCCTGTCTGGTGGACCCCAGCCATAAACAAACTATACAATAGAAGGAGGAAGCTACTACATGATAGAGCAAAATCCCAAAAAGGGAAGGCATCTCTGATCAGTATTAGCAAAAAACTACGGGCACTCATAAAATCATCTGAGGCCAGCTTCGAGAGAAAAATTGCACAGGACACTAAGGATAATCACAAGGCTTTCTTTAGTTATGTTAGAAACCTGGGTGGGAATTCCAGATATGCTCAGAATTAGTCCAAAATGACAAAAAAAATACACCAAACCCACAGACATTGCCAACATCCTGGCTGACAGGTTCAGCGCAAACCCCCCCCTTCCCCACCAAAAGGGCAAATATCTATCCCAGCAGAGTGCTGCCCCCCTGACATCTCAGATGCTCAGGTAAGAGCCGCCCTCTCCAAAGCAAAAAACACAGCATCAATGGGACCATGAACTCCAAGAAGAACTAAACCCAAACATAAAACTACTGTTCAATCTCAGCCTTACTACAGGATATGTACCCAAAGAGTGGCGTACAGCAACAGTGGTCCCTCTCCACAAAGGTGGTGCCTCAATGGATCCTGGAAACTAGCGCCCCATAAGCCTGACTAGCTTGGTCTGCAAAGCTAAGGAAAGGATCATAATGGACCTCATAAATAAAGATATTGGGGACCTACAGACACTGGATCCTACCCAGTTCGGCTTTGTTAAGGGCAGATCCTGCCTCTTAAACCTGGTCAATTTCTTTGAAACAGTCACCAAGGCCATTGACAAGGGGAAGGTGGTCCACACAGCCTAACCTGGACCTTGCAAAAGCCTCCGATACAATACCCCACTCGGGCATTATAGATAAGCTCACCAGATTAAATATAAACCCCTATGTCACTAGATGGGTTGCAAACTGGCTCAAGGACAGGACCCACATGGTTAGAATTGCTGGAGCCATGTCAGACTCCAAACCAGTTACAAGTGGCATCCCACAAGGCTCAGTCCTGGGACCTCTCTTGTTCGGTATATATTTCTCGGAGGTACAGGCCAACTCGGAAGGACTTTGGCTGACCAAGTTCACAGATGACTGCAAACTGGGTGCCATAATTGACTCTCCAGCCGACACAAGCATCCTCCAAAAGGGCCTCAAAGAAACAGACAACTGGTGCCAGAGCCATGGTCTCAAGCTAAACACCAAAAAGTGTATAGTCATCCCCTTCGGCAAAAACAAAGTGCCCACAAATTACCACATAGATGGTAATCCATTAAGTACGGAAGAAGTAATTAGGGACGTGGGGACCCAAGTTGATAGCAATCTCTCATTCGACAACCACATGGCCAAAGTGGTTAGAAAATCATTTTATATAGCCCACCTAATCATGAAGGGATTCACATCTAAATCAGGGGAGGTCATCGTGCCTCTTTACTCATCCCTCATCAGGCCCATAATTGAGTACAATGCCCCTTTTGGGATGTGCCTTACCAGACACCTTCAGCAACTGGAAAGACCCCAAAAGTACCTCACCAAGAGGATCAAAGGGCTCAAACAGATGCCATATGCTGCCCGGTTAAAGAAACTCCAGCTCTACTCAGTGGCATACCGCCTGCTCAGAGGCAATCTGTGCCTGACGTATAAAGCCATGTCCAACCTGGAATTAATGGACATGCTGCACCTCAGAAAATCCAAATCCCATCGAGCTACGCTGGCTCGAGACTTGAACCTCATCACTGAAATAAATAGGACATGCTGGAGGGACAGATTCATAACCCAGAGGCTCCCTTCACTCTGGAATAAAATCCCAGTCCAGGTTAGTCAGAGTCCCTCATTGACTCTCTTCAAGAGGAATCTTGATGAGTGGATGGGAGATCATAGATTTACTCCGGGTATCACTTCTGTGTCACTGTTAGACAGATGCACAGTATACTAACCTCGAAAAAGGGCATAGCAAAATTCATTTTAAAATGGGTGGTGAAAGCCAAACACACTCTGGCTAGGCTTGTAAATGCCCTAGGGCAGATAGCCTAGCATGGACCTATGAACCTATGAACTTATGAACAGCCTGACTATAACCAATCATTAGATGATGTCTTGAAAACTGACACACAGATGTAGGAAGCTCAGTAGCATTTGAATCCTTCTGGTACTATACTATACCAGTAACCAGTGGTATTGACCGCCACCATTCCTGGGACCACTCCCGTTTGGCATGCAGCCCTCTTAGGTACAAGCAAACACACTAGGGATATGTCCATCCACATCTGGAAATGCATACAGTGGCCTACAATGCATTCTCTGGATGAGACACTTATCCTCCACAAGGGTATCATACAGACAGATACCTGTTGTCCAACCCATGCTGTAAAGCTATAAGCCAACTATAGCATAGTAATCCACAATTAATAAACATAGTATCCCAACAGTACCACATAGGTAGTAGCCCCCAACATGTAGCAAGGGTACCGATGTGTACATACAGCCAAGTGTTATGTCATCTGTCCTTTGGTATTCACATTTCCAAAGGTATTCTGAAGTCCCTCGGTGTATCACATAAGCAATAAGGGGTCTGTATGCATATCCACAAAGCTGTTGTACACCTATAATGAATGTCCATTATTGACAGACTTTGTTGTGTTTGAACATGTCTGAAATATACCCCAGGCATGAACCCTCACTCACACTATTCTATAGAAACTGTCATGGGTATGTCTGACACAGATGACCTAGGCCACAGATCACTACAGTGGCTGGCCTTGTCACAAACATACATATGTGACCTAAGGTCTGAGAAGCAGCAGCACAATCTGTCAAAGATAACAGATGTATTCATGTGGAAAGCAGGCTTCACACCTATGAACTAATTGAGGTCACATGTACATATATGTATTTGCCACACAGATACCTGAAGTATGCAATGCACATACTGCTGTTTTACTGATATGTCATACAGTAGTAAAAGCAAAACCCACAACACATTGACCAACAGTGTCACACGCACACAGCAATTGCAGGATTCAAGCACCTACCTGACTATGTTATGATACTAGGGAAGTATGCATTAACATAACACACTGTAAGCTTTGCTGGGAGTTTTCATTTCCACTGCTATATTTGTGGGATGCTGACATCATCAGACTTGCCAAAGAGGAATATACCACTTTTAAGGTGTTTTCCTAGTCTCCAAAAAGGGCACTCCTCCCAAAGGAAATCACACACTTAGCAATTGCAGGATTCAAACCTCTATTTAATTATGTTATGATATTAGAGAGACACGGATTAACATGACGTGCTACATGCTTGACTGGGAGTTTTTTTTTCCACTGCTATATTTGTGGGATGCTGACATCATCAGACTTGCCAAAGAGGAATATACCACTTTTAATGTGTTTTCCTAGTCTCCAAAAAGGGGACTCCTTCCAAAGGAAATCACACACTCAGCAATTGCAGGATTCAAACCCCTTATCAAACTACGCTATGATATTAGAGAGACATGGATTAACATGACGTGCTACATGCTTTACTGGGAGTTTTTATTTCCACTGCTATATTTGTGGGATGCTGACATCATCAGACTTGCCAAAGAGGAATATACCACTTTTAAGGTGTTTTCCTAGTCTCCAAAAAGGGCACTCCTCCCAAAGGAAATCACACACTCAGTAATTGCAGGATTCAAACCCCTTATCAAACTATGCTATGATATTAGAGAGACATGGATTAACATGACACGCTATATGCTTTACTGGGAGTTTTCATTTCCACTGCTATATTTGTGGGATGCTGACATCATCAGACTTGTCAAAGAGGAATATACCACTTTTAAGGTGTTTTCCTAGTCTCCAAAATGGGCACTCCTCTCAAAGGAAATTACACAAACATACAACACCCCCACACTCAGCAATTGCAAGATTCAACCCCCTACCTAACTATGTTATGATACTAGAAAAACAAGCATTAACACGACACGCTATATGCTTTACTGGGAGTTTGAATTTCCAATGCTACATTTGTGGGATGCTGACATCATCAGACTTGCCAAAGAGGTATATAACTCTTTTAAGGTGTTTTCCTAGTTTACAAAAAGGGCACTCTTCTCAAAGGAAATCACACACACACACAACTCAGCAATTGCAGGATGCAAACCCCTACCTAACTATGTTATAACACTAGAGAAATACACATTAACACAACACACCATATGCTTTACTGGGTGTTTTCTTTTCTCCTGCTATATTTGTAGGATGCTGACATCATCAGACTAGACATGGTAATGTGTGTGCACTTTGTTTTATGCAATCCCAGGACTGAGCCATGGGGGACAGCAGGTGTTACCAACTTGAACAGGACTCCACAATTCTTAGCTTGTGTGATCTATCTGTGGCCCAGTTGCCAATCCATCATATGACAATACGTATTTATGCACAGGTTGTTGATTTTATGGATACGACATGTGTCTGGGATGTTGGAAAAGGGCTATTCAAAGTCTATGTGGGATGTGTGTAGCTCATTTCAGTGATGTATGTCCTGGGTGGCTGCCTTGCAAACAGTCTAGCAGGTTTGGGAACCATTATGTCCTGGATGGCTGCCTTGCAAACAGTCTAGCAGGTTTGGGAACCATGATCTGCCCATGACCAAACCAAAGTTGGTAGGGTTGTGTGTTTGTAGGCTTCCAATAGCTCTGTTTATGACTTCAATCATGATGGACACCATGGCCTTGCAGATCAGACTTCATAGGCTTATAAGACTATAGTTCCCATGGTCTGTTCTGCACCAACACTTGTGGAGTGTGCCATATGTTGCTGTAACCCATTCAACAGTTTCATATCCTGAGGTTTGGTGAGGCTCAACAGACTGTTCAGGTGCAGGGTCTGTTTGTTCTGCAGTTCACTTATGACACATATAGGGAAACAATGTAATCCAATTGATGCCATGTTTTCAGCTTTGGAAGGAGCTGTTTACCCATTCTACATGTGATATCTCCTGATATGATGATAGGGCCTTTTGTCAGTGGGAAGTGGGTATGTATGTATGGGCCTGTCTGACAGGATGTTGGCATTGTCAGTCATTTACAGTTGGCCCTGACTCAGGACCTATATGAGTGTACATTGCTATTTATGACATAGCTGAAGGAAGTGTCATGGTTCTGTCAGGACTCCTTCACAGATAATCATTCCATAACCTGGATTGGATAATGTTTGGAGTGCACATTGTTTATTGATGATACTGATTGCAGGTTTTTTATCTTCTTTGCTTTCCCACTTTCTATGAACAACCTAAGTATATGTAGTACATATTTGATTATGACAGGGTTCAAATATATTATATATGTGTCTGTTGTCATATAACTGTGTGCACAAAGCAGGATTGGTGAATAGTGAGAGGTTCCTGGGTTAACACATGCAACTGCCAGAAATGTGTGGCCCACTGCTGTACTCAGACATGGCCTAAGTGTGTGAGCATGCCCAGTTTGGCCTTTCAGTATTTTGTTGCCTGACATTTGCCTCATTTATTCAAGTGTGTGAGCATGCTGAGTGTGACCTTTCAGTATGTTGCTGTCTGAAGTCCACTACATTTGTTGACGTGTGTGAACACGCCCAATATTAACATTAATACTATATGTGTGTTGAAAATCAAGTTGTATTTTTACTGCAGGGCTCACTTTTGTGTCATAACTTGACAGGGATTATGCTGTGCCTGCAGGGTTTCCATGAGGCACTTTGCATAGACTTATCAACATTTCTTCATACAGGCTGACCAGTGAAATGCTGTCATGGTTTAGTGGTTCAGTACTGTGACTATAGTGCACAGTATCCTAGGTTCAAGGACTGTCATTGCTTTATATTTTCATACTGGGCAGAGCAGACTGCTTAAGGAACAGTAAAGCAAATATGAGCATGTTTACCTGCTTTTACTCAACTATGCCCAACTTTGACCGAACTTGCCCAACATTGCTCAGCGTTAACCAACATTGCTGAACGTTGCCCAATATTGCTCAACATTGCCCAAAGTTGTGCTAGTTAGTGTGTGCAATTTTGTTTACATATACTAAATAGTGGTAAAAGCTGTTTAGCACTGCTTTATATTGCTTAAAACATGGCAATCATGCCTCAGGTGGTGCTGCAGGGCTGCCCATGTCGGATGCACATAGTACACTCCCTATACATGTTTGACAATAGGCACTGTCAAGTTAGGCATCCCTTTTACTATATGTGTGAGTCAGAGAGAGGTATCATTTCCAGGGTTCCTACTGAGCCAGTGTATGTGCTATGCATTGCCTCTTTGCCAAGGCCAAAGCATACTGGGCACGCCTCCTTCTGCCTATTGGGGCAGGCTCAGGTTGTTCCTCCTCCGAGTCATGCTCTGCCTGTGATGGCCTTGGCAATGGTGGGGGGCTGTTTGGCCCAGGCCTATGCTGCTCCTGCTGCAGCTGTTTTCGCAGGATCATATTATGTAGCATAGCACATACCATGACATTTTGGGTACATGTAGTTGGTGAGTACTACAAGGCTCCACCAGATATGTCCAGGCACCGGAATCATGACTTGAACAGCCCAAACAAACATTCGATTACATTTCATGTTTGTGCATGTGCCTCATTATGGCATTCCTGTTCAGGTGTGTGTGCATTTCTGATGGGTGTCATCAGCCATGGCTCCAGTGCATATCCAGCATCCCCCACTAGGTGACCATGAGGGATGTCCCCATTGGCAAATGTCTGGTACAGCTGTGTCAGATGCCAGATATGGGAATCATGGTAGCTTCCAGGCAGCCAGCACACACATTCAGTATTATGCCCTGGGCATCACACATGACCTGGCAGTTGATGGAGGGGAAGCCCTTGCAGTTAAAGTAGGCCCTACCTCGCTCACCGGCTGGTGCTTTGATGCATATGTGCGTGCAGTCTATTGCACCCACTACCTCAGGGTATTCCGCTATTTTCTGGAAAAGACGTATATTGCTGGCCAATACCTCATGGGAATTGGGGAAATATACATGATCACCGACATGTGCTGACATGGCATTCAGGAACTGGTGCAGTACCTTGGATGCTGATGACTGTGAAATACCCATCATATCACCAGTTGGTCTCTGGAAGGTACCTGTTGCTAGTATTCTTAGGTCAACACATACCTTGGTTTCCACTGGGATGGGTTCCCCTCTGTTGGTTCTGTGTGTGAGGTGTGGCCTGCACAGCTCAACAATTTGCTGCATGAGGTCTCTGTCCAGTCTATAGTGCTCCACTATCTCCAGCTCATGTAGCCCCTGGTAGGTTACCCTGGGCCTGTACACTCTTCTCCGTCTCTTCACTGTGGGTTGCTCAGCAGCATTCGCATTGTCACCACCCTCAGCATGTTGCATATGTCGCCTTATAACAGCAATGGCAGCCCCTAACATTTCTTTGTCTCAGTAAAGCTTTTTAAGTTTTCACTTCTCTTAGTTTATTGCAGTGTTGCAGTGTCTCTGAGGAAAACATGGTGGAAAGTTGTTTGCAGAGTTTTAAGTGCTGGGCTGGGCTGGGCTAGTGTACTGCCTGTGTAATTGCCTGATTCTGATTGTTTTCACCTGCTAGCTCTGCTAGTTCTCCTTGGTTAACTTCCTACTATTTGTTGTGCTTCCTTTTCCCTTTCCGTTTCCACAGGGGGCAACACTGCGCAAACAAGCGCACACCAGCTCACATGCACACACACATGCTTACACAGCCTAACACTTGCTGACTCCTGCTTGTATGCGCGCACACAGGTGCAAATGCACTTACACTGATTTCAACAAACTTACACATACTTACTCTGGCTTAAATGCGCACACACAGGCGCACAAGCGTGCACACAGTCTTACTCGGATTTACACGCGCGCACCCGCACGCAAACACGTTGCAGGCACTTCAACAAGAAACATTAGTGTTATCCATGGCATACACCTTCAATTTCTTGGCTTTAGATAGGATACCTGTTGACACACCTCTTCCAGTGATGAGTAGCTGACAGCAAACACACGCCACTCTGCTCCAATGAGCTTACATTCTTTCATACATACCCCCTCATGATGTCACCTATCATCTACTCTGATACTCCCCTTATCCTACTCTTACACTCCACAGACTTTGCTCATTTGCCATGTAAAATTTGGATTCACTATCCTTACCCTCATTTGCATAGGATTGCCTACTAATGCTTGGTTACATCTCTTAGACTGAGCTTTCCCCCTTAGCAACCTCTACTCAGTAGCCATGTTGTCTTCAGCCTGCCATTCACTTGCATGGCAGTTGAATACTTTGAATAAAATCCCTATTTGTGGTTTTTATTTTTTTTTTCATGGTTTTTAGAGGGCAGCACTTTTGCATGTTGCTGCGCTACGCTTAAACTTCGGAGATCGAGGTAAAAAAAAAAATATTTATTTTTTTTTATTTTGCAACGGGAAAAATTGCCAATGGCCGTATATTTGGCCATTGGCATGCTTCCTCAACTGGATGCATCCTTTATTTGGAGCTCTCACGGCTCCGTTTTGCTATTTGCAGTTTCTGCAAATAACACTACTCTTACTTGGACAGGTTAGGGTTTCCTGGAATGCAAATTTACCTCATTTGCATAGCTTTCAGCAGCAAATGAAGTAATTTGCATAACCTAGCCCTGTCTGTGTAAGAGTCGTTTTGGGTGCTCTCTTGCATGCCCCTGCCAGCTGTTCCTGGATCTCATGGCAGACATGTTGGCTGCATGGAGTCTTACTCTACTCTTAGACTCTGTGCAAGCCTTCATGAATCCGGCCTTTCATGGCCAAGCAATAAAAATATGCTATTTTTCAGTGTCAGTGCAGTAGGAGACATTATGTCTGTACTAGAGAAGTTTTCTGTATTGTCTTGGAAGTGTTTTATTGTTTTATGACTTCCGGGATCTGCAAAAATCTGAGGAAAAGCCCTTGCATATGTATTTTCACAGGTGAAAGCTAAATACTGCTAGCTTTCAGCAGTGGGGTTTTACCTGGGATAGAATCAGATAAGAAATGATGTCATTCTGCAAGCTGTCGCAGCAGTAATATTTGAGATATTAATTTAAGAATTGTCTGAAAGAGACATAGCAATCTGTATTCTCTCTTTGACCTGACAACATCAGCTAGAGGATCTATTCACCACATCTGCCTTGCTGTCTAATTAAGTAAGTAATCTAGGGAACAGTACAGTATAATTCTTTTAGACATAATCAGGAATATAGCAAAGCTTAATTTAGGTGTTTTTCTTTATTTATTTGAGACTATCCTGCAATGTTGTTTTAAATATTTCCTCTCATTATGAACTTTGATGTTACTGTAAATGTATATTTAGTATTGTCTTTTATTGCTTATTATTACATATATTTAAACCTGTCATTGTGGCTGGTCTGTCTAGACATATTTAAGCACCGAGAGTACTTGCATATTTATTTGGTGACACTGTGTAGGCCACTCCTAATAGCCTTGCTTGTGGTCAAACTACCATTTATATTGATAGTAACATTACACAGTAAGATTTGACACCCTGTGTTAAGGGCCTTAAAGGAACTGATAGAGAGGTGGCTGCTGTCAGTAATAACTACTTTATAGTCTGGGCAGAAGGGTGTATAGCTAGAACCTGTGCCAGCCTTTCCAGGGTATGTGTGTGTATGTGTGTGTGTGTGTGTGTGTGTGTGTGTGTGTGTGTGTGTGTGTGTGTGTGTGTGTGTGTGTGTGTGTATAAATCAAACTTCAAGAGTGTGTATGTCAGCTACCTGGGCAGGGACACGGAAGCACTGGTTGGACACAGAGGCTGCTGGAGGTCTTGGCTTGGCCATTCAGCTGAGATCTCAACTCTATAGCTGTGCCAGTGGGGAGTCTTACTGGGGATCTGGAGAAAGAGGGAGAAACCAGCCCCGGACTGACTTTGGTCTCTGTGTGCTCTTAAGGGACATTGCACTTGACATAGAAAGCTGCATCTGGAAATAGTGTGTGTGTACCTGTCATCCTCCCAATGTACACTATTGCCAGTGGTGAGAACTGAGGCTCTTTGATTATGAAGCCAGTGGTGGGGTGTCACACCATCAACCTATAAAGAAGATAAAAAAATCTCCTGAAAGAGAAGACTCACTGATGCTGCTGTTTCTAAGTGTACAATCTGAGTTGTTTTGTATGAGTTGGTTCCTCAGGAACAAGTCAATCAACAGAATTATAGCACCCACTGTAACTTGAAATCCCTCACATGAGTACAAGGATGCAGTGTTTGGTCCCCTTAGACATGGGATTTATATATATTAATGTAAGTGCAAGAAAGCAAAATAAAATGTTGCATGAACCATATATCAGTTACATGATTCTGATATGCTTTATAAACTACTAAGTGAATTAGTACTAGTACTAGCACTGCACTTGTAACCATTATAGATACCATTGACAGTCACCAAAACCATCATCATATGAGCCAACCAGGATCTCTGGTTTACCAGAGAGGTGTACGAACTACTGAAAACAAGGAGTGCAGCCTTCAGGTCTGGAGACAGGGAAGCCCTCAGAACAGCCAGAGCAAATCTGAACAAGGAAGTGAGGGAAGCAAAATGCACCTATGGCAGAAAGATCCAGAGCTACTTCTCTGACCAGAAAGTCCCCAGGCACCTATGGCAAGGTATCCAGTCCATAACTGACTACAGACCCCTGTCTTCACAATATAAAGACAACAAGGAATTCCTAAATAAGCTGAATGTCTAATTCAGCAGATTTGAGGAAGGGAACAGAACAGCAAAGAAAATGCCCATTGGCCATAATGAGAAGATGCTCACCCTCAATCCAGCTGATGTCCAGAGAGCACTGCACAGAGTTAACCCGAGAAAAGCAGCTGGGCCTGACAACATCTTAGGACGTGTGCTCAGGAACTGCACAGTGCAACTAACAAATGTCCTCACGGATATCTTCAATAACTCTCTGAGCCAGCAAATAGTTCCAAAATGCTTCAAGGATACAACAGTCATTCCATTACCAAAGAAGTCTCCACCATCTTGCCTAAATGACTACCGCCCTGTAACCCTCACCTCTACAGTGATGAAGTGTTTTGAAAAGCTGGTCAAGGATGCCATAACATGTGGGCTGCCTGTTGATCTTGACCCTCTGCAGTTTGCTTACCGAGCAAACTGCTCTACTGCAGATGCCATCTCACTAGCACTCCATCTATTGCTAGAACACCTTGAGAATAAAAACTCCTTTGTGAGAGTACTATTCATAGACTTCAGCTCTGCTTTTACCACAGTCATCCCACTTCATCTGCTAATGAAGCTACTCCAACTGGGCATCAACACTCCACTTTCTAACTGGATTCTTGACTTTCTCACAGACAGACCTCAGAAAGTGCGTGTAGGAAATAACACCTCAGATAGCATCACTCTTAACACTGGAGTTCCACAAGGATGTGCACTAAGTCCCTTGCTGTTCACCCTGTTAACACATGATTGTACAGCCAGGTACAATACAAATCACATCATCAAGTTTTCTGATGACACAACAGTGGTGGGTCTCATCAGTAATGACGATGAAACAGCATATAGAGATGAGGAGGAACAACTCATTACCTGGTGTGGAAATAACAACTTAGCACTAAATGTGAACAAAACAAAAAAGAGATAATTGTGGACTACAGGAAAAATCGCAAGGAACATTTTCCCCTCACCATCAATAGGGAAATAGTTGAAAGAGTGAGAAGCACAAAGTTTCTGGGAGTGCACATCGATGAGGACTTGTCTTGGAACACAAATACAAATGCCATAGTCAAGAAAGCGCACCAGAGGCTGCACATTTTAAGAAGGCTTAGGACAGCAAATCACCCATTAGCAGTTCTCACTACCTTCTACAGAGGTATGATAGAAAGCATCTTGATGAACAACCTCGTAGTATGGTATGGAAGCTGTTCTACTGCTGAGCGCAAATCCCTCCAGAGAGTGGTGAAGACAGCTGAGAGGATCATTAAGACCACCTTACCACCTAACCATGACTTGTACTTATCCAGATGTCTCAGTAGGTCCAGAGGAATAATTAAAGACTGCACTCACCCTGCTTACAGACTGTTCCTCCGTCTATCATCCAGAAAGCACTTCCGAAGCATACGTTGCAGAACTACGAGATTCAAGAACAGCTTCTTCTCTAATGTCATCAGGCTGCTGAACTCTAGTAACCACTATACTCCATGATGTCCAACTGGGTCAGTAGAAACTGTCCCAATTTGTGCAAGAACCTGGTTACAAGTCTCACCTAATACTTAGTGCAATGTTCACCATGACTGTAACTTATAGGCCATCTAGGACAGTAGCAATGCAGTAAAATATCTCTTCTTTCAGTGCAATACATGCAAATTCATAAATTAACCATAATGCAATACTCTAAAGTCCATAGTGCAATACTCTAATGTTCACAGTGCAAAACTTGATGCCTCTTTCTGTGCAAGGATCAATGCAATGTCTTAACCAAGTACCTCTGCAATGCTAAAGTCTCATGCAAGTAAGTTTTCAGTTCAAAAAATGTTAAAATGTGTTTCTAATTATGTGCAATATTAGTCAGTCTACCTGCATGTCTGTGATGTAATAGCCAGGTGTTACATGTATAAATGTCTGTGGAAATAGTCTATATGTTCTCTGCAGGTCTATATTACATCGTTGAACTTCAAAAAGTTTGAACGATGTAATATCGAACTTAAACATCCAAAACATTAAAATAGCAAACAGAAAGAACAGCGATTTTTTTCCAGGGAAAAAAACATTGTTTTCTAACAAAAAAAAATAACTCCAACCTTCACCCCCCCACAACCCCCCTACTTAAATATACCAATTCCGAGATCGCACCACAGTGGAGGAAACAGCAAAAACCCGAAAGCGGCCCACCGATTTTTTTTCCTGGAAAAAAATTGATGGGCCGTGGCTTTGCTATTTTCAGGTTTCAGATGTTTAAGTTTGATATTACATCGTTCAAACTTTTTGAAGTTCGATTATGTAGTATAGACCTGTTGTCTGCACATCAAGTCTGGAGATACGGAATTTCATTCAGTTTTTGCACTTGTGCAATTTCTGAATGACAATAAAGTTTACTTTGATTTTGACTTTAATAAAGCCTGAGTTAATGGTAAACTAGTCCTTCCTTATTTCTAGGCATGTCTCAAGCATCTGTCACAGTTTGTCACAGCAAACCTCTTCCTCAAATATTCTCACTCCTCTCTGGTTCAAATGCTCCCTGACCAATAAGTATCAGTTAGTAAAATGGCACTGTATTCTCTCTCCATACCTCCCAGTCACCACTGGTGTACCATAAGGCTTTATCCTTGGCCCTCCTCTTTATCATTCTCACTGACACCATCCACACATCCATACAACAGACCTCCCTAATACAATACAGAAATGACTCCACAATCATATCTATATCAGATGACCTGACACATCTCTAAAAAATTTCTCAGGAAGCTTTAACAGCCACTGAAACATGGCTTTATAACGCAGTCACAACTCATGATTAACCTCTCCTCCCAAAAAAGACAAAGTACTTTTTTTTCCTCAAATCCCTCCCTCAAAAATTTAAATCTTCTTATTTAATAATACAACCACTGAAGTCACTTCTCATATCAAATTATTAGGGATGATAGTAGATGATAATCTCAAATTGACCAGCACATACAAAACTGCATAAAAAAACTCTTCAAAAACTAGGGATGCTTTACAGGACCAAAACCTTTCTCACCAACACAACTAAAACAATGTGTACCAGTAATTGCTTCCTCACTTCTTTATGGTGCTCTGATCCTTACTAACCTCCAGGCATCATAAAAAGTAAAACTTAAACAATAGTATAATAAAGTGGCTACATTTGCATCAAATACCCTTTTCAAAACCCACCACTGTATATCACTAAAAAGTCTAAACTGGTTAAAGCTACCCCATCAGCTAACATATACACAGCTTCTTACCACCTATATAATAATCCAGCATCCATCTGCTTGTCCAGCAATAATTGCCATTCTATACAATGCTGTCACATTATGTATAATTTATTTAAATTGTAGAAGGTTTGTATTTTTTTTTTGAAGATTATAAAATTATTTATTTAACATTTGTTTACTGGGAAAGTCTAACTGGGACAGAGCCCATTTTCAGCAGAGGCCCAGGGAGAAATGCTCCAGAAACATGTCTTTGGAATGTGGGAGGAAACCGGAGCACCAGAAAGAAATCCACATGAATGGGGGGAGGACATACAGATTCCACACGGAAGGCACCACAGTCAAGAATCGAACCAGAGAACCTCTTGCTGTGAAGTGAAAATGCTAACCACTGCATCACTGTGCTGTAAATTGTAATATTTGGAGCCTTTCTCCCAGGGCCACCTCTCATAATGGGTACCTAGTCAGTCAGACTTTCCTTGTAATTAAATATCAACAAATAAATAGATAAATATAAATAATTTCATCAGCTTTAAACCTTTATTTGATTAACATTTTTATATAAATAATTTTCTTGTGTGCATACAAATGTTTTGTTGAAATAAGTGAGATCATTAAAAAGGTTAAAAATGAGTGATTACTGTAGCTTTGTATTATTATTCAGAATATGTTTAATTAGATTATTCTTCCTCTGTCATTAGATGACTTCTAGCTACAATACTTAGTGGTGTAATGCTTAAAAAAACATATAAAAGATTTATGGATGTTGGGTGTAATTACAAAATTAATATCAAAAGATCCCCTAGGATGGAAAAAAAGCAGATACAACATCCAACAAAAGCATTTAATTTCTAGCTGCAAATCATGGGCTCATTAGCTCAAATGCAATGCAAAAAAAGAGAGCGAGAGAGAGAGAGAGAGAGACCATTTTGACTACACTTCATATACCTGCAGATGTTTTCAAATTATATTATTCTCTTGAAAAATTAATTGTACTCTGAAAAAAAGCATAAAAATGCAGATAATGCATTTACCTTAGGAAGTTCAGGAAAAATGAAATGTATATAATTGTAATATTCATGTAAATATTTCTTCATATAGTTTTATTACTTTCATGTATTTCTTCTCCAGTACTTTTATTCTGTATATGCGATTAATGGTGTGTTGTTTCTGTGCAATCACTCCTACAACAGGCATTGACAGAGGCTTGATGGATTCCCTCCAGCTGTAAAAATGCTACAGATCCATTTTCCAGGATGCTGCCTAACATTAAATACCCTGAAAGACCCAGATACTCATATCTCAACTTTTAGCCCTCAGCAGACAGTATAAACCTCTTTGCAAGTAGCACTACATAATAAGGTTTACCCTCAGGATAAATTGTTGTGTCTTTCGGCTTTTTCCGGTTTGGGGTTGCCACAGCAGAACTCCGGTCCGCTAATGATTGGCAGTAGATTTTTACGTGCCGAGCTGCCTACCCAGATGCACAACCTTGAGCGAAGGTAAGCCCATTTACACATGTCTCCACACAGAAGATGCTCTAGCTGAGAATCGAACAGGACAGCGTCTTACTGTGAGGTGACAATGCTACCGCAGCACCACCACCGCAGTACCCTCAGATAAATACAAGAGAAAAACGTATACCTAATGATCGCCCCAGAACGTAAAAATAAAACATGTGGACAAAAGATAAACCATAGCATCAGGGAAAACATAGGACAGTTACTACTATAATCTATGCAACCAAATAAAAAATGGAAAACAGAACATTCACCAAAAGAATAAAATCACTATATCTGACAGAAAAACAGAAGTTGTACTCAAAAACACCAAAACTGTTTTGGAGAAATCTTAAAGACCTTTCATAGTAATGTAAGATACAATATACATTTAGTATACACAACTCAAACATAACCAAAGAAACAATAAATAAGAAACGATCTCCTGTATCCCTCTATCTATATCACTATATTGACTACCACTATTATTGACAAAGAAAAAAATCAAATACAACCCCGAAATTCAAACTAACTCACACAGACACCAAACCTGCAATACCCCCAAACATATAACAGAGTACCTAATAACAAAGTCACACATCACTTATAAACAACACCCCCTTCACAAAAATCCCAAAGGCAGCTATTCTCCAGACACAATTGATATAACGTAATCCTTCTCACTCATCCTAAGTAACCATACAAACTCAAACGTGCAAACCAATATACCCTCTGTAACACTCTGTAACACTTGCCAATAACACATCTTACAAACATTATATACAAACACATTTACATTTACATCACACAGCAACTGACTTTTTACCACACACACCTAAAACAATACAAGCCTACACCTGGCATTATACAACACGTTCTCTATTTCCTACCACAGGCACTAAAACAACAGTATCCCACCACTCTACTTTCCCTACACCTACTTTAAAATAAGTAAATAAACAAATAAAAAAAACAAACAGAATCACTGCAATTCTGCAAGGTGGCTTGTCCATTGAACAACACTTGCTTGTTCTTCACACCACCCATATATATATACATATATATATATATATATATATATATATATATATATATATATATATATGGTTTACTATCACATGTCTGAGTGTAAATTGGTCGGGAGGTGATATGTCCGACGCTTTTGTATGGAACACAGATGACCGAATGATAAAATTGTCGAATGGTGTTTTTTGTGGACATTGACTCGACATTTTCGAACAGCCATATTCAAAACAGGAAAGACCATGTAGTACGTCTTCCAATCTGCTCAACATTCTACAACAGTTTTTTCAGGGGGGCAAGACCCCCTGCACCCCACATGTGGGGGGCTATGCCCCTCATGCCCCGCCTACTTATATATACAAACTCCGAGATCGCACTACACTGAGGAAAGGGTACATTTCCCGACCCCTACTATAGTACGATCTGTACTACATTGTCGAACCTTGCTATAGCGAATGTTCGCTATTGTAAGGTTCGAATAATGCAGTAATCGCAATTCCAGTTCTGCTACCTGAGTTTCGCACATTGGTTGATTGCACATAGTGTGATCGACACTATGATAGTAAACCTATAAATATATATATATATATATATATATATATATATATATATATATATATATATACACACACACACATATACATATATCTATATATCTATATATATATATATATATATATATATATATATATATATATATATATATACACACATATATATATAAAATACACACACACACACACATACACACACACACACACACACACACACACTATATATATATATATATATATATATATATATATATATATATATATATACATATCTATCTATGGATATATATATATATATATATATATATATATATATATATACAGACGCACACACACACACACACACACACACACACACACACACACACACACACACACACATATACATATATATATATATATATATATATATATATATATATATATTAACAGCATGGAATCACCATAGCTGGACAAGGTGATAAACCCTTAACTGAAAAAACATTGAAACCCTGCCAGTTCACTACCATTTTAAATCAAACAAGCTTGACAAATCAGAATTCAACAAGCCTCAGCACCCATTCCACACTACCCCCATTAGCACATGTGTCATTACTTTCTTAGGTATTTACTTCAAATTTAGATTCCACTTATCCATTTCTTTTAGCAGCTACTTTTATGCTGTGAGACTGCTGTACTAACTTATGCCCTGATAAAAATTCACTGCATTCTAAATTTCTAAAATAGGTTATCTCATATTGCAATCCCCACTCCTGAACATATCCACAAGACTGGATCACTGATCCCATCCACAAATTAACAAACCCTACAGCCCCTTAGCATTATTGCTTCATTGCAAAATTACCACCTGTAGTATCATTAGTCTATAAACAAGTTATATCCTGTGATAATTTCAATTGCATCGTAACCGTTAAGACAACAGGTCTTCCATCAGAGTTACAGTATCACAATTAGCTTATTCATACAACACAATTTATGAAAATATAGACAAGGGTGAACTTACAGGTGCTAATTTCATAGATCTCAAATGAGCATTTTATCTAGTTGATTATAATCTATAAATTAGAAACCTACAGCTCCACATTTCAGCACCTTTGTTACAGCTTGGTTTAATAAGAATTTTAACAATAGATTTATACAAATAATTTTCCACTATTTCAACCATTAAATGCCTCAGGATCATTAATATGCTGCATCCTATTTTTATTGTTCTTCAGCCCTTTACCTCCTGCCCTTCGCCGTCACAGCCTTATTCTATGTGCCGATGATGTGGTACTATTAAAAGCTAGTAACAATAATGGCAAACTACAAACCCAGCTACAACAATAATTTTGCAACTTCACATGTGGTTCCAATTTCAAAAGTTTCTCATCAACCCAGAAAAAAACAATAATATGATTTTTGGAACACCCTACTGCCTCATGAATAACAAAGCAGTCCAACTGCTAGACCTTTGTAATAATAAAATACAATCTATTCAGTACAATAAATATTTATGACTATATCTTGATCTCAATTTAGCATTTAACCAGCATATAGAAATGAAAAGTATTCATCACTGTGAACTTCGTTTATATGCAAACTGCTTTCCCATCAATAAAAGAGACACTACTTTTTGTGCAAATATTCCACAATCAGTTTTGTACCCCTGTTCCCATAGCCAGTAAACTGTATAACAATGAACACATTTTCATACTGTAATCACCTACCAGTATCTAACATCCTAAAATTTAACCCACTAAACAATTAATACCACTAACCATGCAGTCTCTAACATTGATTCTGTTGTGTAGAATTCTGTACCTGCATATGTCAGAAATAAATCCACTCTACAGTCATTTAAGCATACAATGTTTCTGTTTTAATCTAAATCCCACTTGACAAACTCTAGCTCTTAATTTTAACTACTTTGCTTCATTCTCCATACATATTTTTAACTACAGATATTTTTCTATGAACATTCAAGATCACTATTAAAACTGAAGTTGTAAATATGACTAATCATACAGATCCTTTAATGAATATTTAATAAACCAATCACAAATATTGTCAACAATTCTAGTGTACCTTGAACAAACTTGCTCTACTTTTATCTTTTTAGTCTCTTGAAAATGTTTGTATGTTGTTTGTAATTAAGTCTGTTAGATATGAGAAAACATTTGGTATTTAAATATCTCATATACTAAATATCTCATATACCGTCACACTGTGACCAGGGTCATTCCTGAAACAGATCATTGTGAACCAGCTCACCCACTGGGTTAACAAAATGAATACATGAAGTGATGCAATTGAGGAAATAGAAATATTTTCACAGAGCTTGTGACTACATGTACAAATGGCTGAAAATTCATCCATCTCTCACAGTGTAAATGACATAATAAAAGTTAACAGGAAAACCATCTGCATGTTATAGAGAGATAAACCACCAACCGTGACTCATCCAGTTTGGTTTCACCTAGCTGCCTAGGTATTGGTAAAGCTGACGGAGAAGAGGTATAAAATTGAGGAGACAGAGTATGTTTGCCTATCAGCGTGTGATGGGAGGAAATATAATCAAAATCCTAGTAGCCTTAGCCTATAAATATGCCTGGGGTGTAGTGTCCACATTAAAATGGCTGGTAGAAACTAGGGATTACCAAAGGCTCTTTGACTGCAAGGGGAAAGAGTTGCTGGGGGGCACAAAGAAGCAGGACCTCTATCCTTACTTACCCCCCCTCAATTGAACTCCATCCCTTAGGATGTTATAGGCATGTGCAAGGAAACTGGTAGGATGTAGAGAAAAAAAAATATTTCCTGAGCAGGATGATGGCAGTTTTACTTACAAATATTAACAATGAAATGCAAGCAAATAACAATAAACAATTCAACACTTTAACTGATTATTTGCAAGCATGTATATGTCCATAATCTTACAAATATCGTGTTCTAAATAAATTCAAATTGTTATATCATAATACATCTTGCCCATAGACTGATCAATTCTTCTAATTATTGTTTTACATATTTCTTTAATAATATATTTAACTTTATCTAATTTGTAATCTGCATTGGCAGATTGGTGTCTTAATGTAGTCAATTCCCTTTCTTTCCTTCTGATTTATAACACTGTCAAAAGGATGATGAGACTTCTGCTGCTCACTCATCATCCCAAGCATGAATGAGCCCTAGGGCTCTTGTCTTCCAGATGAATAAAATGGGCCCCTTTGACCTCAGTTATGACTGGGGATAAAGGAGGAAAAAAATACATAAAGACAGAGATATAATTTAAAAGAACTGAAAAGTGGTTGCCCATAAAGTCAATTTGGACATGCCTGAACTGTAATTTATGTTTTTATAACAACAATATCAAGTTGTATGTTTGTGCATTTTAGCAGTCTGTAGCTATAACTTACTTGTATTACTTTTTGAAAGCTGCCACAAAGCAAAAGAGGCGCGTTTCACATTCCACTTGTAAAATGAAACTGAATGGTGTTCCTGGAAGTTTCCAAGATTACAAAAGATCAGGAGCAAATGGTAAACTAAATACAGCACACACAGTTGGTTTGTTACAAAACTTTACTGGGTATAAATGCTATAGCATAGCTAAAAATCATAAGTAACTACTGTTCACATAGCAGCTGGCTTGTTATCAAACTTTTCTAGTAACAAACACTTAAGTACTGCTAGGAATCATAAGTAACTACTGGACACATAATTACCTCATTACTGGAAACCGTCTGTCTACACAACTAGCAACCAGAGTGTATAACCAAGTCACAGTCATCAAAGAACAAAGGATAAATAGGACTGCGTATCTGATTGGTTTCTATCTTTCCTGTGATTGATGGTATACTGCTGTACTATTTCCTGATAAAGACTTGTGAAAATCTTCATTTGAGAGATTTGAGAGGAGTAACTACCTTCAGTCACTGTATGCAGACAGTCATTATGTTATTATGCATCTGGTCTTGGACAAAGTGGGAGATAATAGAGCTTTTACAAGGAAAAAATACTGGATTCAAAAGCATAGTCATTTCCTGCAGCCATTTCATAGGATAAGGTTATTGAGTGTACAAACTAATTTGCTTGCAGTATATTGCTTACTGTTTAAGGTGTGAGCATGCTGATTTATTTATTTATTTATTTAGAATTAGTTGATCAGGTAGGTAGGCTTACTGATCCTTTTCAGCCACAACCTGAGCTTGCATAAGCAAACAGACATTTCATATCTCAAAGAGCAACACATTTTTGCAACGAACAAGAAGTAGAAGAGAATATATTCACTGGCATTTCTTGATACCTACATTCAGTTACATTTTTGATATCAAAAAGTGATACTTCAATGTAGTATGTTTTCAAAATAGCTTAAAAACTAAGACAATCTGATTAAATTCAAAATGATAAATTCTACTATTACGCTCTAGTAAAAAAGCAAAGTAGGTAAACACGTGCAATGAATCATTCATATTAGCTGCAGACAATGTAAAGTTCTAAAATAAAACAAACCCTGCAAATACTGCGGCTCATTTATTCAACAATTATTTAAATCACATTACTTCATGCTGCCTGCAACCCACATGCCATTTTGCATTACCCAGTACTGGTGTGTACACACTATTAACTATTCCTCAGCACAATATTTCTTCTGATACCACCAAGTAATGAAGCACTTCTGACAACTCCATATGCACATTGAGAAGGGATAACGTACATTTGCTCAATGCTAGTAAGTTCTGAAATGCCTCTACCATAGTTCTTCAGATTGCTGTCAGTAAGGAAAGAAAATAACAAAAAGTTGGAAATAAAGCGTCATGCTCAGCAGAAAAAATGAATATACAGGTTGCTCTTTCCAATGAAGACTGTAAGTAAAGACCTTTAACTCACTGCGCATTGTACCTGCTTTATTATATTCAGGGTTGCACAATGGTTGTATGGGTGTGAGGCAGAGAAATAAATTATGCTGAATAGAATGCTAGTCTGACAAACAGAGGCATGCATGAACAGACACACACTCACATACACACACAAACACACACACACACACACACACACACGCACACACGCTCACACATGCATACACACGCAGACACACACACACACACACACACACACACACACACACACACACACACACACACACAAAAAATAATAATAATAGGCAAGATGATTGAGCACTTCACCTAGTGGCATCTACTTGGAATTTCTGAGGATCTTGGATACCTCTGGAAAATCCTAGATGGGTATACGAAGGTCCTTCAGAGTCTGTACAAAACATCCAGCCAATTTACCTATAAAGCATAAAAAAGTGAGACAAGTTTGCTGCTTGAATGTGCTACCATTTATATGATAAAAATGTTTTCATCGTTCCACTGATATTTGTGATTACTAAATCGACTTCTCATTCTTCCTAAATTGCTAAAATCAAGATTGGTTCCTTTTTTCTAGTATTAGTGCAATTCATTCTACTTTAAAGAATAAATCACACTATAAATATTACATTTCAAGAAAAAAAACATTGACATTTTGCAGTGTATATGACTTTCTACTGGATTTTTCATGCTACCCGAGTATTCTTAAAATGATTATAACCTTTTTTGCAATGTTCATATTTTAGGAGTTAAGGAAGGACATTACTACTGTTTTAAAGAAAGGAATGTACATGGATAATGCAAAAGTTAAATGCAGTTATAACAACCAGTGATATATGCAACTAAAGACACTGATTGTAGTTACATCTGTTTTATTTGCATTATAACTGCAGTGGTGGTGCTGCGGTAGCGTTGTCGCCTCACAGTAAGACGTTGTCCTGTTTGATTCTCAGCTAGAGTGTCTTCTGTGCGGAGACATGCGTGAATGGGCATACTTTCGTTGAAGGTTGTGCATCAGGGCTGGCAACTCGGCATGTAAAAATCTACTGCCAATCATTAGCAGACCGGAGTTCCGCTGTGGCGACCCCTAACCGGGAAAAGCCGAAAGACACAACAACAACTTTCACAGAAGAAATTGATAGAGATGACATTACAGGGAAATATTTCCTCTTCCTTGAGATGAGGTATGCTTCTACAATGGCACTTATTTCCCAATAATGCTGTCTCTGCTGGGCATAATTGCATAGTTAAAAGTTAAAGTAATGTCTTGGTACAAGACTGAAGGATGGAAGTTGTAAAATAATTTGCAAATGACAATGAACAATTGGATAAAAAAGAAAACCAACTGCTTTTCATTGAACAATTTTAATGCATCAACTGCAAATGGTAGTTAAGTTCAAACATGAAATAATCTTATATGAAATCGGATGCTGTAAAAGAAAAAAAATATGGGTCTGAATAAGGATCACTCCTAAATGACCAGCTATAAGGAATAAATGA
>NC_056733.1:360854009-360869009 GCF_019279795.1 Protopterus annectens | reverse complement strand
TGGGGTGCATTTCCTTTCTCCCATCCAATCATCAAGGTTCCTTTTGAAGAGGGCCAAGGAGGTGCTCTGCTTGACATGTATTGGCAGTCTATTCCAGAGTCTGGGGAGTCTCTGGGTCAGGAACCTATCCTTCCAACATGTTTTGTTTATTGTGATGACAAGGTTTAGATCCCTGGAGCGTGTGGCTCTGAGGGATTGGGATTTCTTTAGGTGTAGCATGTCCAGCAGCTCTGGGTTTGACATGACCTTGTATGTTAAGCAGAGATCGTCTTTGAGTAGAAGATATGTGACAGAGTATAGCTGGAGTTTTTTAAGGTGGTCAGCATAGGGCATCTTCTTTAGGCCTGTGATTCTTTTAGTGAGGTATTTCTGCGGCCTTTCCAGTTGTTGCAGATGTCTTGAGAGGTACATACCAAATGGGGCGTTGTATTCTATAATGGGTCTAATGAGGGATGAGTACAGTGGGACAATGACCTCGTTTTTTTGGATGAAAAGCCCTTAGTGATGAGGTGTGCCACATAGAAGGATTTCCTGACTGTTTTGGCAATGTGGTTATTGAAGGTGAGACCACTGTCCACCTGTGTCCCTAAGTGTCTTATTACACTTTTGGTGTTTAGTGTACTGCCACCTATGTGGGAATTTATGGGTACATGTTTTTTCCCAAAGGTGATAACTATACATATCCTGGCCTTGAGCTTGAGCCCATGGCTCTGGCATCAAGCATCTGTTTCTGTAAGGCCCTTTTGTAGAGTATCCACATCATTTGGGGATTCAGTAATGGCTCCCAGTTTGCAGTCATCTGTGAACTTTGTTAGCCAGAGTCCCTTAGTTTTGGCCTGTATTTCAGAGAACTAGATGCCAAACAAGAGCGGTCCCAGGACTGAACCCTGAGGTACTCCGCTTGTCACTTGTCTGGAGCTTGATTTGGAGTTAGCTACTTTTACAGTGTGAGTTCTGTCAGTAAGCCAGTTGGCAACCCATCGAGTGACGTAGGGATTAATGCCCAGCTTAGTAAGTTTGTCTATGATTCCAGAGTGGGGGATGGTGTCAAAGGCCTTGGCGAGGTCCAGATAGGCTGTGTGGACTGCCTTACCCTCATCCACACTCTGGAGACTGATTCAAAGAAGTCAGTCCAGTTCTGGTGACAAGATCGGCCCTTTATGAACCCAAACTGAGTGGGGTCCAGTGTTTGAAGGTTGCCAATATCTTTGTTTATAAGTTCCATGATAATACGTTCCATGGCCTTGTAGATCAGGCTCTTCAGACTGATGGGGCGGTAGTTCTCAGGACCCAAGGTAGACCCCCCTTTGTGGAGTGGGATAACTGTAGCTGTGCGCCACTCAGTGGGCACAAAGCTTGAGGAGAGGGTATGATTAAACATGACACTTAGCTGAGGTGCCAGTTCATTTTTAGTTCATGTAGTACACAGCCTGGGATGTCATCTGGTCCCATGGATGCTGTATTCTTAGCTTTAGAGAGTGCATTTTTTACCTGTGTGGCTGTTATTACTGGAATTTGGCAATCTTCCGGTATTGAGATGGGCTGTTTAGGGGGTGAGAGGGTGGTGAAGTTGGCACTGAATTGATCTGCCAGGATATTGGCAATATCCTTGGGATCAGTATATTTAATGCCATTCTGCTGTAGCTCAGAGCAGGTCTGAGCATTGCCATTTAGATTCTTGACATAGTTATAGAATGACTTGTGGTTGTCTTTGGAATCTTTGGCAATTTATTTTTGTAACTAGCTTTGGAGGATTTTACATGGGATCTCAGCTTTTTCTGAGGCTGGTATGGGAATTTTTTGCATCATGGGATTTTCCTCTTTTCTGCAACAGTTTCTTCTTTTGTTGTAAAGTTTGGTTATGGCAGGGGACCACCAGATTGGCTTCCTTTTTTTGGAGGAGAGCATCTTGGTTCTATTTGGATGGCACAATTCATGCATGAGTGGATGTGCTCGTACATTGCCTTAGTGTAGGACTCACCAGTCGAACTTTCAGTTCCCGTCTGCATGGGTGTCATGAAGTTTGTCACTTCTGACTTGAGTAGCATGAAGTTGGCTTTGGAGAGGTTTTTTATGGATGTTTCCTTACTGGGAAGTGGGGGTGGGATGTGGATGTTAAGGGTGATTAGCTTATTGTCTGACCTAACCAACGAGGGGGTGACCATAGGTGTGAAGCATTGATTTCCCATGTTGGTAATTACCAGGTCTAGGATATTGGAGTCCCTGGTGGGACTATGGATTAGTTGATCCAGGGCATTGGAATTTATGAATTCCAAGAACCGTTGGGCAAAGGTGTTGGTACATGAGTAGTTTTCCCAGTAAATGGCAGGGTAGTTGAAATCAGCCAGTATTAGGGTGTTTGGTTGTATCTTAATATTTTCCAGTATCTGTCTGTATCTGTGTGTGTATTCTTTTCTGTTTTCAGTAAAAGGTAAACATTTGTATATAAAAAGAAACAGATCAAAATCTGAACTGAAAATATGGCCACTTGAATGAAAATTCCTAAGATTTCTGATGAAATGGCTATCTTGTTGATTTTAAGCTTACATAATGCATTTTGCAGTTCATAGAATGACTCAGACAGAGCTGCACAATATTATTGACACATTTCATGAACTATTGAAATTTGAACGAAATGCTGACAATATTCTAGCTACAGCTATTTGCTGACATACTAATTGGAATGCTTTGTAAACAGAACTCTAAGTGCAGAGAAGTATGGCATTTAAACCAGTCAATGGCTTGCCTCCATGGAGGTGAGATATCTCTGAAAAAAAGGTCATGATCTTAAAGCTTCAGGTAGTAAGTCTTAAAAAACATAATAATCTTACAAGTACAGTTAGTAAGACTAGAGAAAAAGGTAGCAGTCTTACCCCTGGACTCTCCAAAGGTTGCTCTGAATGCAAGATTGGTACAGGAGCTCAAGCAGGCAATATGTCTGCTGTGCGACCCAGGAACAGCCCGCAGAGGTGTGCATGAGTGCTCCTGCACTAATCTTGCATGGACTAAGCCCTGGTATGCAAATAACCCCATTTGCAGGTGAAATCCATGCAAATTAGGTGATTTTGCAATCCAGGAAGCTCGCAACAGTCCGTGCAAGACTAGTGCTCTCTGCAGAAATGTAATCGGTTAGTAACCGAAAACATTTCTGCAAAATCCAAAACGGAGCTATGACAGCTCTGAATAAAGGCTGCATATCAAGTAGTAAGCACACCAATGGCCAACTATAAGGCCATTGGCATTGCAAACAAAACAAAAAATAAAAAAAAACTTTTATTTTTTTTTTACCCGATCTCGGCTGTTTAAGCATAAGGCAGAGGCACTCAAATGGGATCAGGGGGACAATAATAAAATAAACCTAAAATAAGCATTGTAACTAAAATCAGTATTCTGCCATGCAAGTCATTGGCAGGCAGAATACAACCCGGTCAGTGAGTAGTGGTTGCTAAGGGGGGGAGGCTCTGTGTGAGGCATGTAACTATGCATTAGCAGGCAATCCTATGCAAATGAGGGGAAGATAGTGAATCCCAGTTTTCCCCAGAATGTGAGTCAGGTCCCAAAAGTGTAACAGAAGGAATAGCTTGCTGCAAGCCTAGGAGGTAGGTGACATCATGGGTGTGTGTGTCAGGCGTACTGTAAGCAGATTGGAGCTCTGTGGCTCAGGTTTGCTCCCAGCTTATCACAGCTAAGCAAAGGGGTGTGTCTAAACCTGCTTATCACTCTTTACAAAGCCTAAGCAGGTGTGCGCACCGCACACCAAGTTTTACAGGAAGAAAAAAAAAAGTTAAACCAGGAAATAGCAGCAGTGTGCACATTTGTGCACTCTGTTTGTGCGGCGCACACACAGGCTTAAACAGGGAGGCAATAGGAAGGGAAAACAGCAGTAGGAAGGTAATCATAGAGAACTAGCGTAGCTGGCAGGTGAAATGTAATCAGAATCAGCCAATTACACAGTTAGCAGACCAACCCAGCCCAGAACACTACTATAAACTAAGCAAACACCTTCTCCTCTGTTTTTTCCCACACTCTACACCATCGGTGTATACAAGTGGGGAAATTTTAACAAACAAACCTTCAAAATGAGAAGGGCTGCAGCAGGCAACATAGAACAGCATGTGCAAGAGGCTGAGAGTGGTGAGGATGTGAATGCTGCCGAACAACCCACAGGGAGGAGACAGAGATGAGTGCACAGATCCAGAGTAACCTACTAGGGGCTACATGAGCTGGAGATAGTGGAGCACTATAGACTGGATACAGACGTCCTACATCAAATTGTTGAGCTCTGCCAGCCAC
The DNA here is from genome assembly GCF_019279795.1 of Protopterus annectens. Lineage (NCBI taxonomy): Eukaryota > Metazoa > Chordata > Ceratodontiformes > Protopteridae > Protopterus > Protopterus annectens. Next base: position 360,864,716 of record NC_056733.1, on the reverse strand, counting down.
ACCTGACACACCAAACTGACCGAGGGGAACCCATCCCAGTGGATACCAAGGTATGTGTAGGCCTAGGTATACTAGCCACAGGTACCTCCCAAAACACAACTGGGGATATCATGGGGATCTCACAGGCATCAGCATCCAGAATATTCCACCAGTTCCTGGATGCCATGTCAGCACATGCCAGTGAGCACATATATTTCCTCAACACCCGTGAGGTGTTGACCAGCAATATGCATCTCTTCCAGCAAATAGCAGAATACCCTGGGGTAGTGGGTGCTATAGAATGCATGCACATATGCATCAAAGCACCAGCCGGTGAGCAGGGTAGGGCCTACATCAACTGCAGGGGCATCCCCTCCATCAACTGCCAGGTCGTATGTGATGCCCAAGGCATTATAATGAATGTGTGTGCTGGCTGCCCTGGAAGCTATGATGATTCCCACATATGGCATCTGTTGCAGCTGTACCAGAGATTTGCCAATGGGGACATCCCATATGGTCACCTAGTGGGGGATGCTGGGTACACACTGGAGCCGTGGCTGATGACACCCATCAGAAATGCACACACACCTGAACAACACTGCCATAATGAGGCACACGCACAGGCTAGACATATAATAGAGCATGTGTTTGGGATGCTCAGGTCACAGTTCGAGTGTCTGGGCACATCCAGTGGAGCCTTGCAGTATTCACCAGCTACATGCACCCAAATTGTTATGGTATGTGCTATGCTACACAATATGATCCTGCAGAAACAGCTGCAGCAGGACCAGCATGGGGCAGGGCCACAAAGCCCCCCACCAATGCCAAGGCTTGCACAGGCACAGAGTGACCCAGAGGATGAACAATCTGAGCCTGCCCCAGTAGGCAGAAGGAGGTGTGCCCAGTATGCCCTGGCCTTGGCAAAGAGGCAACACATAGCACATGCACTGACTCAGTAAGGACCCAGGGAATGGCACCTCTCTCTGACTCGCACATACAGTAAAAGGGATGCCAAACATGACACTACCTGTGCTCAACCATGTATAGGGATTGTACTATGTGCATACGACATAGGCAGCCCTCCATCACCATCCAGAAGTCTGGCACACCCTCAATAAATCTATCAATTGCCAAATGGAGTAGAATGTGTCGTTACCTGTAGCTATGGTATGGATGTGAGCATGCAAGGGAATTGGGTGGCTGAATGTTATGGCAGCAGACAGTAGACACCCATAGTGGCACAATGACATCTGTAACACATACTGGAGTTACCATAGTAGCCAGTACTACACAGGGTGACAAAACCCACTGCAGGAAATGTGCTGAGCAACATGTGTGTCCATATGACCCACACATGCCAGTCAGGATGGTTCACATACCCAACAACAGTCTCAGCCAGCAGGACAGGTGTAGACAAACCCAAACAGAGCCTGTGCCATGGCTCAAGAATGATGGCTATGCTTACCCCCCCCCCCCCACAGGAATACACAGATAGACCACAGCAGGGCAGGCAGTGGGATGTTAGTATTGAAGGGTAGGAAGTTGGACAATAATATGTAGGGCAACCAAAGCCACGATCTGTAGTACACTGGTATGCCTCTAGTCAGCATGATTGTTAGCAATACAGAATGAAATAGAGTACCTGACATACCAGTACAGTCATAGCAAATGTGTACAAGTGTCATGTGTGCCCCCCACATCCTACATAGTAATGTAATAACAGTCAGGTGTGCCCCCCAACCCTGTGTAGAAATGTAGAAATAATCAGGTGTGCCCCCCCATTTTACATAGTAATGTAATAACAGTCAGGTTTGCCCCCCCAACCCTGTGTAGAAATGTAGAAATAGTCAGGTGTGCCCTCCCCATCCTATGTAGAAAGTAGTAACAGTCAGGTGTACCCCCCCGCTATGCAGAAATGTAGTAACAGTCAAAGCCAAGTGATCAATGGATACCCTGCAGAGACAGCATGCTACCTGTCGGTGTACAACACAAAGGTCACACTGCAGCATAAACTACCTGGACACGATCCACACATTCAATACAGACAGCCATACTGGGCATGCTCACACACTTAAACACATGAAGGCCATGTCTGCAAACACCAGTGGACCAGACATATCTGGCAATTGCAGTTGTTAGTGCAGACACTTGTCAGTATGCATCACTCATGCCTTGCACACACAGTGGATAGGAATACAGACATATATGTCAGGACAACACACTATAATAAGCCAAAGGTAGATGTACATAGATAGGTGGAAGAGGGTGACTGTGACAAGGAGGCATCCAGGCCTGTCCCACCCAGCACACAGCCAAAGGGCCCCAAACACATGAGGTGCAGAAGTCACTCACTGCAGATACTAGCCACCAGTATTTGTCAGCATTACATACTATGTGGTGCACGTGCCAGCTTTGCAACATGACTGTACAAGCAAGTAGTCATCTAGCAGCTGTATACATGTACCTGTGAAATATGACCCTGTGTGTGCCCGCATGTGGTGTGTCAACCCCTAGATGAATGGGTTATGGCCCAAGCACACACCGCCCTCCCCATAGCCCTACTATGACAAGCCTGCTGAGGTCATCCAATGTGAAATACATCTTTGGGAGAGTTGTAGGCCATTAATCTCCGTGTCGTGTCCCATAACTGCATACTGCTGTAGCGTGATATGCTAGTTGGTTAGGAATTCTAATCCCAGACTTGGCAACTGTGCTTATGTGCGTGTCTGTCTGACTGTGGAGAGCGCAATGCTTTTTAGGGTACTCACACTCCCTACAATTCATATACTTAACTCTGGCAAGGCTGCTGATGTCACCCACCTAGAAATATACCTCTGGGAAAAGTGCAGCCCAGTAATCTCCATAGTGTGACCTGTAACTGCATACTACTGTAGTGTGATAAAGTAATTAGGTAGGTGTTCTAATCCCAGACATGACAAGAGTGTGCGTGTGTGTCTGTCTGACCCTGTCTGTGTAGAGAGCAATGCTGGTTAGGGTACTCAAACTCCTTGCAATTCATATACTCAACTTTGGCAAGGCTGTTGATGTCACCCACCTAGAAATACACCTCTGGAAAAGTTGCACCCCAGTAATCTCCATAGTGCATCCTGTAACTGCGTACTGTTTTAGTGTGATAAATTAGATAGGTGGTCTAATCCCAGACGTGGAAAGTATGTGCCTGTGTGTGTAGAAAGCAATGCATTTTAGGGTACTCACACTCCTTACAATTCATATACTCAACTTTGGCAAGGCTGCTGATGTCACCCACCTAGAAATACACCTCTGGGAAGGCTATAACACAGTAATCTCTGTAGCACGACCTGTAACTGTGTACTACTGTAGTGTGATAAAGTAGGTAGGTAGGTGTTCTAATCCTAAACATGGCAATGTGTGTCTGTCTATCTGTGTAGAGAGCAATGCTTTTTAGGGTACTCACACTCCTTACAATTCATATACTCAACTTTGGCAAGGCTGCTGATGTCACCCACCTAGAAATACACCTCTGGGAAGGTTGCAGCTCAGTAATCTCTGTGGCGCATGCCATAATTGCGTACTGCTGTTGTGTGATTTTAGAACTGTGGTAGGGTTCCATCTCCACACATGGCAGTTCTGGATGTTTTGGGTGTGTTTCAATGTCAGTGTATGGAGCAATGCATTATAGGCTAGTCACACTCAGTACATTTCAAATGGCCTACTTTGGCAATCCTGCTGATGTCATTCATTGTGAAATACACCTTTGGGGAAAAGGTTCTCTAATAATCCCTGTAGTGCGTCCTATAACAACTCTATGCTGTAGTGCGATATAGACCTCTATTAGGGGTTCTATACCCATCCATATCAGTTGTGAATGTTTTGTGTGTGTGTCACTGTCTGTGTAGGGAGCAATGCATTTTAGGCTAGTCACACACAGTACATTTCAAATGGCCTACTTTGGCAATCCTGCTGATGTCATTCATTGTGAAATACACCTTTAGGGAAAGCATTCTCTAGGAGTCCTTGTGGTGCATCCTATAACAGCTCCATGCTGTAGTGTGATATAGACCTCTGTAAGGGGTTCTATACCCACCCATGTTGGTTGTGGATGTTTTGTGTGTGTGTCACTGTCTGTGTAGGGAGCAATGCGCTAGTCATACACAGAACATTTCAAAGGGCCTACTTTGGCAATCCTGTTGATGTCATTCATTGTGAAATACACCTTTGGGGAAGGAGTTCTTTAGTAATCCTCATGGTGCATACTATAGCAGCTCCATGCTGTAGTGTGATATAGACCTCTGTTAGGGGTTCTATACCCACCCATGTTGGTTATGGATGTTTTGTGTGTGTGTGTCACTGTCTGTGTAGGCAGCAATGCATTTTAGGCTAGTCACACACAGTACATTTCAAATGGCCTACGTTGGCAGTCCTGCTGATATCATTCATTGTGAAATACACCTTTGGGGAAGGAGCTCACTAGCAATCTGCATGGTGCGGCCTATAACAACTCCATGCTGTAGTGTGATGTAGACCTCAGTTAGGGGTTCTTTACCCACAAAGGTCGGTTGGGAATATTTTGTGTCTGTGTCACTGTCTGTTTAGAGAGCAATGCATTTTAGGCTAGTCACACTCACTACAATTCAAATGTCCTACTTTGGCAATCCTGCTGATGCTATCCAATGTGATATACACCTTTGGAGAAGGAGTACTCTAGTAATTTCCATGGCATGTACTGTAACTGTGTAATGCTCTAGTGTAATAAACTAGTTAGAAGGGGTTCTACTCCTGGACATGACAGGTTTGTGTGTGTGTGTTTGTAACATGTATCCTGTATGGAGGTGGTTGTGAGTTTGTGACACCTGTGGTCAATGGGGTGTGGATTTTGCATATTTCTTATATGGTGGCCCTACTATATATCACAATGTCCACTGTACATGGATAACAGATGTGAAATAGCTGAGAGGCTGGGGTGCAAAGCCATACCCATACATGTGACATCAAGGCCAGGCAATCACAGTTAGCAACCCCAGTATTACCCAGAGCACACACTCAAGCCATGTCTGATACACACACACATGCCTAGGCAACAGCCAATATGTGGGTAGTACACTGCATATTGGCCACTGATAGTAACTATGGGGTGATAGCTGTGGTCTACAGAGGGCATGGCACCCTGTCCATCTGTCCAATATGCACGTACATGCAGACAGTGCACCTCTCCCATGTTCCCCAATTGACACCGGCAGCACCTGTAGTGCCATCACATGACCCAGAAAGGACATACCATGCCTGACAACATGCCCTGTATTGACAGATGCTACTGACATCAGGGAATGCTGTTAGCATGCTATCAATGTAGGTGCAGGGTAAACCTGCTGCCCATTACCAGTTCTCGCCACAGGTGGGCAAGACTGGCACATCTGATGATAATCTGGGTTCACAACATGGGCCAGACATCCCAGGTACAGTTCCACATGTCACTGTACATGGATGTGGGAGGTGTTCACATCCCAGACACCATCCATGTCATGGACTAAGGAACACATATATGGCAAGTGATGCACAGCATTGACCACACACAATAGTCACCCAGGTGACTGGATGGGGGATACAATACCCACCTGTGTGGGCAAATGCAGACATTACAGGCCTGAGTCACAATGCAGACCGTCATCATGTGGCCTGATGCCAAGGTATACTCATCACCTAGCCTTGTACATCCATCTGGCACAATCAACCACCACACACCCATGCAGACATGCACCCATGCATGTCAGTACTGGCACTCTGTGTGCTTGTGTGTGTGTGTTGTATTCTGCATATGTTCACATCCACACTCCCTACAACCCCCATGGGCATACTGAAGCATGCTGTCTGATGTCAGACACTTCTCCATACCCTTTGCCCATACAACCCCCATATCACCCCTGTGATGCATGTGATACCTGCACAGTGATGTGTTATGGCAATCCCACTACTGATGAGTTGTAATCCTGGCCCTGCCAAGTGTGTCAATGTGTGTGCATCCCTGTGAGAGTGTGGCTGTGTTGATCTGGCACCTGTTCATGTGGACAGGCACGTGTACATCACCTACCATATAGCTACCATATCCTTGTTGCAGATGTCAACCACCATCACATATATGTTCTGAGGGCTCCACAACAGGTAACCCATGTGATGCTTCCAGTAACTGTATAGAACTGTGATAGCACTACATAGTCGTCAGAGGTTTGATACTGTGTGCTAGTAGGTGTGTGACACAAACATGCTGAGGTTTTACTCTCCCACTCCTCCCTGACTTGTCTTTTCCTCTGTCTGCCTCTCCCACTCTCTCTCTGGTGGCTGTGGAGAACTACACCTGCATTGCTTGGCAGCAGAATGTGTATTTTAAGTGATGCTCATGATCAGCTGATGGCCTCTGCATGAATTGCAGCCCTCCCCTAGCCGATTGCATGTGGAACAGCTGTGGTAACATTCCCATAGCCAATTGCATGGAAACACACTCCAATATCTAGGAACATCATGTTGGTGTTGGCCCTTTTCATTCACTGTCAGCAGGAACTAGATCTGTTGTTTGGCAAACAGCATCTCAGATGGATTGGGGATTTACCTCTAACAACATACACTGTGGAAACAGGGCAACACACAGGAGGGGGATGTGCCTGCCCTGACTACAGACTGTAAGCGCTGCTATACTGCATTTGGAGTACTGTTGTTTTACAAGCATGTGTATGTGAATATGACTGTCCTACATGTCTCAACACCTGCCATGACAGTTCCATGTTTATGTGGAATCCCCATCTGCAGGGTCATCTGCAGACTGAGCAGTGTGTTGTGCTTTTGGTTTCATGTGTTACCAATGGAGCATCTATCTGTGGACTGCAGAAGGTAGTGTGAGGATTGCAGTCTGTAGATGGTGAAAGCCGTGACAGTTATTGGCTTCATATCCCTCATAGGACATATGTTGCAACAAACCCTGTTACAACAGTAAATGTATGAGGTTATCACAGCAACATGCCATTATTGGCCCTGTGTATGTGCTCCCAGCCACAACTCTGTCAACCTGTGTACATATGTCGTGCATGAAGTGGTGCATATGTGCTGTACACCATAATTAGTGTCATCATATCTGATAACAAGCCAGTGAGATATCAGACTGCTACACATGTTATGTACAGTAGGGGTTATAGTTGATGACATAACCTGGACATTCTGCGGATGTCTGAACAGTACTGAGGTCTGTGTACTTATGGTGAATGTCGACAGTGTGTGTATTGTTAACAGGTTCACAGGTTCACAGATTAGTACTAGACTAACTGCCCCTGTGGGTCATTTTAAGCCTAGCCAATTACCCCATGTGGGAATCAAACCCTGCACCTTGTGTCTGTAAGGTGAACACCTTAACCATTATGCCAGCCCTCTCCCCAGTAATATGTACTTTAGCCTGTGTACAGACTGTGGTAGATGCCATTGTTCTAGATCCCGTCCTATCTGATGTTGCATGCTGCTCCACTATATGGTACCGTACTGGCATACATGTTTGTAGGGCCATACACACACATGTCCCATATCACAGACAGCCATCAGACCAAACTGTGTAGTAGCCCAGTATATGTAGGGTCAGTCTGTGAGTGGCATATATGAGAATGGTGTCAAACAGATGGCCCATATACTGTAATATTATGCTAGCTTAACATATGTGGCTGTGGCTGTGTTCACATTGGTTGTGGTTATGCACTTTTACACAGGTGTATCTTACCCTGTGCTGTGACATGTCTGTAGAGCCTGCTATATATGTAGGTACATGTGCATTCCCCCATAGGAGATGTAGGCAAGTGTTGAGTCAGTCTGCCTGTAGCCTGCACAGTGCATTGTTACATGCCTAGCAGCTTAGCGCACTTACCCAGTGAGATGTCATGTGCAGATACTTGCCAGATGTACTGCTGCCGGGCCTCCCTTAACAGTCATGTATGTCAGACAGAGCAGTGGTATGCTGCACAGATGTATGTCAATATCTAGTGGGTAGTATGTGGCTATGGCACCCCTGTACCAGTGGTTATTATGTGTCAGGCCAGACAGGGGTGTGTGAATGCATAACCTATGGTGGCAATTGTATTCCAGTTGTTATGTGTTATACCCATCTACATGGCTGCCTACATCCATATTGTCAGGCATGGTACACATGCTTAGCACTAAGGGGTTATGTATATACCTCTGGACTGTACAGAGTGTTGCAGAATGTCCACATATATTGGGCAATATCTTTGCTGCAGTCCACAGGGGCATTCCGTGCTAGCAGCGGGACTTTACTATGATATCCGTAGGATGTCTGTCAGTAGCCAATGGCACACATGTTATAAGCAGATGTGACCTCCAACACACACCATGTCTGTGAAGACAATCCCAAAGACAGTAGCAATAGTCTACTAATATATTTGCTATACATACCTGACATCCCCTTACACTATGACTGTGGGACTACAGAGGCTGGTGTAGGGTTGCACTCCATGTCCAGGACATATGGTGGAATCATATGTACATATTATTATCCAGATAGCCATATATAAATGATTACACATGTGTAGTACTTCCATTTACCACTGTCATGGCAACCACCTACTCTAAACCCCTATATCATGAGGGCTTGGTTCCTTTACATTTCCTGTGTGACGGATATCCTTTCTTTGTGTGAGCATCAGTGTTACAGACAGCAGGTAGCAATACCTCTTACAGGCGAACCAGCACACTCAGGGCAGCTACATATTTGTAGGAGGTTCAGGAACTACAGACAGAATGTGAGTAGAGTTGTGTTATGCTTTGTATAGTACTGGTGTTGCAGGGTGTGTGTGTACATACTAGTTTACCTTGGGATGCAGTCTGTCTGCATAGCTCTAAATCCTCTTTGTGGCCAGAGGTGTGCCTAGCATGTGTTGTCTGTCCACCACACAGGTCCTTTGTCAGATATTTCACTGGCAGTGTGTGTGTTGAGTGATATCTAACCTCAATTTCCTGATTAAGGGTATGTTGCAGACTATCCTGTAACACGAGCAACTTGCTTATTGTATGGCAACAGTTTTCCACATTTGTGCCTGTGTTTCAGTCTCTGTCCCCCAGCTACATACCAAGCTTCGCACATATAACATGCTGTCGGGGGTTATTCTGTAGTGGGCTGTGAGTATATCACACTGCCATTGCTGCCATCAGTTCACTGCTGTTGTTTCCCCCACACATACAGTGGGGCTGGAGCCATATATGTGTGGGCATCACCTACACAATACATGTGTGCTCCTATGCACTTCAGAGGCCAATGTATGTAATAGTGGTATAAGGCCCTGCATTATTGAGTCTGGTGGGGGGGGAGCACCATAAATGACCTAGGCTTTTACAAAATGTGGGGGTATCAGGGGTGAACTGCCTTAAGGTATCTGGATGTACAGTACCGTATACTTCACCTATATTTACATTACTTACATAAATTGGGTTAATACAAGCCTACTGCCTCCTGCCATACAGACTGTTCTGTTTGTCAATGTGCTTGTGATGGTGTCAGGTATGCCTTGTTATATAACAGTTACAACCCATTTGGTCACATGACATCTTTGCCACCTAGTGATTTTGTACAGAGTGTAGATAGAGGCTGCTGAACTATACAACTGCATTACATACTATTGATTGTTTGGTATCCTGTGGCCCAGTCTGTCCTCAGTATTGTACAATTTGAAGGGCTTGGCCTGGACAGCAACAGTTGTGAACCTTTCCAGACTACTGTATTAGTATAACTGTTTCACAGTTGCATTACTCTGTTTATATGGATGTCAGTGTCTGAACAGCTATATGACATGGCGAATAGAACTGTAATAGTATACAATTAAAGGTTTTCCATTTCTGCAAACCTGTGTGTGGTGTTTTTTCCTATGACCTCTCTGTGGGTATATGTTGTAGGCAACGGATGTCATTTGTATGTGTGGCCCATACAGTGTCCAGTTGTTCAGGTGTGAACTGTAGGCATAGTGGCTGTTCCATTACTGTACATATATCTGTGTGTGTATGTGTAGTCACATATATATATATATATATATATATATATATATATATATATATATATATATATATACATATATATATGTGTGTGTGTGTGTGTGTATGTATATCTATATATATATATATATATATATATATATATATATATATATATATATATATATATATATATATATATATATATATATATATATATATATATATATATATATATATATATATATATATATATGCATATATGTATGTCTGTATCTGCATATCTGTGTCTGTGTATTTGTATCCTGGGGATGTTGATGGCTTCCACATTTTACGTTTCCTATGGGAGGCAGACTGTACTGCATAATATGTTACCAATACCAGCCTGACATCATACAGGTGGAATGTAGTACTGTTAACATCTTGTGCACATGTTGTGTCAGGTCCTGGTTATGGGATCTGAAACACCTGGTAGTGTATTGCAGGGCGGATGTGTTTGGCTGTGGGGGTGGGATGCCTATTCGTACAAGATGTATAGTGTATGGAGCCTCTCATCCCCATTAACGGTGCATGTGGACGTATGTGTTTTTGTTAATCTGCTATTGCTATCTACAGATATATGGCCATATATACCTATATAAATATATATATATATATATATATATATATGTATATATATATATATATATATATATATCTGCTTACATATATATAACTATGTCCGTATATACCTACATA